>NW_006798282.1:1240150-1241438 GCF_000442215.2 Lipotes vexillifer
GCCTGGGGGCCCCCACCCCAAGGCTGAGTTTTTGGGTTTTTTTTTTTTTTGCGGTGTGCGGGCCTCTCACTGTTGTGGCCTCCCCCGCCGCGGAGCACAGGCTCCGGACGCACAGGCTCAGCGGCCATGGCCCACGGGCCCAGCCGCTCCGCGGCATGGGGGATCCTCCCGGAGCGGGGCACGAACCCGTGTCCCCTGCATCGGCAGGCGGATTCTCAACCACTGCGCCACCAGGGAAGCCCAAGTCTCAGTTTTTAAGTCACCTCTTCCGGGTGGCCTGCCGCCACGTTATCTCTACCACCGCACCTAACCCCATCTACCAAGGTCCTCGACACTACTTAAGTCTACAAGCTCACGGTTACGTTCTTTTACGCCCTTCCCCTGAGTGGGGAGCACCTCGGGCCAGAGCCAATCCAGCAGGTCTACTTCGCCCAGGAGGAAGAAACCAGTTACCACCCTGCCTGGCATTTAAGTGCAGGCAGACTACTACTCCCAGAAACCCTTTCGCCTCGGGCTGGAGATTTGCCCTCTACACGCCCAGTGGAGGAGGCTGAGCATGCGCAAGCCTGCGCGAAAGGCTTTGCGGGCGGGGACCGCATCTCCCAGCAGGCCGTGGGGGCATTCTTTTATCCCAGCGTGACCAGTGACTTCCGGCGTGGAGGGGCGGCGCGGTGCATACAGCTGAGCTAGTACCTGGAGAAGCTAGGGGAGCGGCCGAGTGGCCGGCGGGCGGCAGCCGCCATGGAGGCTGTTCCCCGCATGCCTATGATTTGGCTGGACCTGAAAGAGGCCGGTGACTTCCACTTTCAGCCGGCCGTGAAGAAGGTGAGTGCCCCTCCTCCCCGCCCCCCCTTCTCCCGCGTATCTCTGTCGTCTGCCGGCGCGGGACGCCCCCTGCGCGTCCATCATCTCCCCAGACCCTGTCGCGACGTCGGGTGAGGCCAGGAGGGGCCTCCGCTGGCTTTCCTTAGCTTGGCCCACTCCCATCTCACCCCAACCCACCCCTGCGCGCCCGCAGGCCCCGGGTAGCACCCGCTGCCTCCTCGGCCATCCAAGATTCCCATCCAGGCACCTCACTTCCTCGGTGTGACGCTCTGGACGTCGTTCTGCTCCGCCCCTAATCCACGCCAGGACCGCCCTGCGGGAAGCGGTGGGCGGCCCTCCCTGAACAGCTGGGTGGAAAGGCTGTGCCCGGCCCTCGGTACGCTGTCTGTCCACGACCGGACTGGGACAGACGCTGAGGATGGCTCAGGATGTGTTTTAAGATGGGAACTCCGTGAGCCACAGG
>NW_006798282.1:1241480-1271750 GCF_000442215.2 Lipotes vexillifer
GAATGCCTGACCTCTGCGATTGGAGTCTCTCTGACACTTGGTGCCATTCTGTCTGGTCTCCTCAGAAGAAGAACCCTTATCTGGAGACCCTTTGGACCAGAAGATACAGTTCCGTGTCATTTGGGGAAGGGTTACTTCCTTTCACGACTGCCCAGAGGGGATAAACAGTGTTGTAGCTTCCGGAGAGACTTCAGGAGTCATTTGTTGAACCTTCAGTTGGACGGAAGAGACTGGCAGGTTTGGCGCTGACGGAGGCAAGGGATCGTTGTGGCGAGATCAGGTGTGGCTGGTACAAAGCGGGGCCAGGTGTGTTGACTGGGCATCAGATGCCCTCTGAGACATCTGCTGCCTTGGGAATGACCACCTGGTAGCATTGGGGGTCAGAGCAGAAGTGAAAAGGAGCAACCAGGAGGCTCTTGCAGGTTGACCTCCTTGTGGTTTTAGTACCATTCAGTAAGGTGCTTGAGGAAAAAAACAGGACAAAGAAAATAGATTGAGAAGTAGTTTCCGAAGGAGGCCTCCCATTCTCTCTTGACCCTGCCACTGCCTCAGTTCAGACACTAACAGTTTGTATCCCTTTGAGTCCATCGTTTAATCCCTTTGGGCATCTTTTCCCTCATTTGTAAAACCAGGAAATTAGATTAATTGATCTAAAATTCCAAAATTTTGTTACCTCTTTCCCAGAGTTTGGTAACTCCTCTCATGGAGGCCCAGGGGCTCCCAGGGAGATCATTGCTCACATAATACCTTGTGGGTTAGGTGTAGGTGACAAGAGCATCAGAGGCTAAGTTTAAACAAAAAGATCTCCAAGTAGTTCCTGGGCTAAGATTTTATCCACTGGATTTATCTTCCATCTGCTCTTTTAATTCAATTAGGTGACTTTTTCTAAAACACAGCAAAACTTTGTTTTCTAGTTCAACCGTAACCCATTCAGAGTACTCTTTGACCTTCCCCAGTTCTCTCATCATTTTTTCAGGGCTCAGTATGTGTTTGATTTACGTGCTTCTGATACAAGTATCCCAGATTCTGTTCACAGCTACTTGCTGTTCCCTTAACATTCTCTGTATGTTTGCTCTTCTGTGCCTTTGGTTGTGGAATTCCTCCCACCCAGAAGAGCTCACATCTTTGCTCTCTGGGGTGGGGATGGGGCTCTTCTTTTAAAAAAATTTTTTTTTTTTTTTATGTGAACCACTTCTAAAGTCTTTATTGAATTTGTCACAGTCTTGCCTATGCTTCACGTCTTGGCCCCCTGGCCCCGAGGCATGCAGGATCTCAGCTCCCCGACCAGGAATCGAACCCATCCCCCCTGCATTGGAAGGCGAAGTCTCAACCACTGGACTGCCAGGGAAGTCCCGATGGGGCTCTTCTTTAATCTCTATTTATTGGTTCTGTCAGTCTTTCAAGGTCCAGTTTAAGCTCTGTCTCATCCACAAGCCTTCTTTCATCTGGATTAATCTTTCCCTTCTCTGAATTCCTCACTCTTTTTATCCTTTTCCTAAGTGACAGTTACGTGCGCTATGTTTTAACCCCGCTGTTCTATTGTAAGTAACCTGAGAGGCATCTCCCTGCTCCTCAGAACCTAGCAGGGTCCCTTTTTCATAGTTGGCATGCAGGAAAATGTTTCTCAGATGATTGACAGTTGAGAGGGAATTAAGAGATGGTGACCATAAATTTATGGAAATCCAGTGGATAAAATCTTAGTCCAGGAACTCCTTGGAGATCTTTTTGTTTGAACTTAGCCTCTGATGCTCTTGTCACTTACACCTAGTCCACAAGGTATTATGTGAGCAGTGATCTCCTGGGAGCCCCTGGGCCTCCATGGGAGGAGTTACTCATTAGCCATTTACTAAGGTGGTATCAGATGCTGAGGAAAAATTCATTTCCTAGACATCTGCTCTTTTTCTTTGTTTCCTTATTTTGGGGTTGGGTAAAGAGACACCATTTATTTGATAGGTTAAAATCGTTGCATGTTTTACATGAACCCACTGAAAAGGAATAGCAGTCTTGTGGGTGGCCAACTCCTTCAGGTACTCTGGAACTGTCTTCCTGCAGAGGAGACTACAGTAGCCACTGCAGCTAGGAACTCTCCCTGACCAGGACTCCTGTCCCCCACCCTAGAACCCACGCTTAACCTTCTGCCACTGGTACCCTTGTCCTTTCCTACCCTTGCTCCGACCTGCCGGAACCTTCACCAATGACTTAGAGCTTAGGAGTAGAATTTAATTTAGGATAGTAGAATGAAAATGGTTCTGTTGAGGTCAATCTGTTGAGCACCATGCGGAGTCCTGAAATACAGATGAATAAGAGTCCTTTTTTTCATGGAATACATAGTTTGGTAGAGGAGATTTAAAAATTAGATTGTGACATCAGTGGAAGAGTAGAAATATGTGCAGTGTGTACAGAACTACCAGCCTAAGGAGGGGCCGTCAGGGGAGGCTTGCCAAGGAGGTGGGTTTTGAAAAATGAATAGGAGTTTTTCAAGAAGATAAAGGGTTTCTTTATTTGTGAGAGCTGGGCCTTTGAAAAAAACCTTTCATAGTGGTTAGTACTGGTTTTCATTCCTGATGGATATGCCTTCAATTATGGAATAATGTGAAATAAGAGCCAGGAGAACAGCAAGCTGGTTTTGAACGGCAGTGCCAAGTTTTAGGTTAGGATACCTGGACCCACATACTTTTTTAGTGGGGAAATGCTGCTAGCCCTGTACCTTAACCTGTGTTTTGGAGCCCAGAGTGCTCACTGGAAACTGATGAAGGATGACTCTGTGCTCTTCATCAGTGAGTGATTTGGCCACACATGTTCATGTTTGAAGTTCTTTCCTCCTGTGGTCCCAAACACCTGCCCTTAACCAACTGCACTTGAGCTCAGGTCAAGCTCACTTGGACTCAGGTGCTACATCCATCCCTGATTCATTCATTGAACAAATAGTTATTGAGTGACATTCTCAGGGCTGTATGTGATGACAAAAATCTCTGCCCTCATGGAGCTTACCTTCTAGTGATCCACATAGTAAACCATTCTCAAGGACAGATGTACCATAGGTAGCCACCCTACCAACCAAGTGGCTTCTTGGCCTCTTCCCTCTCTGGCTGGGTTGATCTCTCTAAGTCTCCACTTTCGCACCAGGTTACTCCAGAGAAACTGTCCGCTGTTCAAGGCCTGCCACCACTTCACTTCAGCCTGCCTTTCACACTTCAGTCTTACCAGGCCTCTCACATAGGAACTTTTAGCCTCTTTTCCTGGTAATTGTCCTTGTTCCGGTCCTTACTGGAATTCCTTTCCTCCTGTTCATCACCCAGGTTGAACTGTACTTTCTCGGGGTCCCTTTAGCTGCCGGCAATTGTACCACCCTCCTTCAAATTCAGACAGATCTTACTGCTCCCCTCACTCAGTTGACCTGTGCCACAGAGTTTACACTCTTGTTGCCTCTTCTTACTGTTCATCTTATGCTCATGTAGGTAGAGTCTGGTTTTCAGGTTTGTGGAGTTTTTTTCCCCCTTCCAGATTTCTCATGGGACAGCTCACTCTTGAAAAACTTGTCCCACACATAGATGGGGAAATGAGATGACCAGAGGCCTAAAGTGCCTGGCTCCTCAGCAGTGAGGAGCACAGGATGTTGCCAGTTGCCTTTGGTGGTGACCTGTCTTATCTCTTATCACAGATTTGGAGTCACTGAGCCGGTCTGCTTGAGCATATCTGCCCACTCGAGTTTACTGCAGAATGGCTCCAGGTGCAGGTGACCTGGATTGTTCAGTTCATTCTTCTCTGACTTTAATCTCATACATAAAAGCCGTATATCCCTTTCACACCAGATTCTTTACTTGGGAAGTAATAAATACTTGTGTGTAGAGAGTGCTTAGGTTGAATGACCTAGTCTAGTTCTAGCACCCTCCAGGGGAGGTAACTTGAGTCGTCCTCACTAGTGTTATCCAGGCAGTTGGAGGGGCCGTTCAGAAGAGATGTGGGAGAGAAGCCTTGAGTCTTATGTAGGGATTAGACTAGGTGAGGATGAATGCCTGTTCTCATCCCTCATGCTCTTGGCCTGTAATTTGGTCTTAGGCTTGCTGATACAAAGGGGCTGAAGATATCCCTTGGCAATAATACTTCCTTCTCTGAATAAAATTAATCTCACTTGAAATTCAGTAGCAGAACATATATTGTATTCATTAACAACACTGTAAGTGGGACTTAATTTTATGTGGAATAGCCCAAGGCATTCCCCATATTTGAGTCAATCCTGCAAGTGAAGAAAAAAAGAAACATAATGTGCATGGTGAATGAATACAGTGCCAACAGCTGTGATGCCTTTTATTGCCTTTTCTTCTTGGGTTATTGCTTTAATTAGCACCATGAAATTCCAAGGTGTTATATCAAATTAAGAGCAGAAGCTAAACATCCCCATCATCCAGGAAAAATAAAAGAGCATACACAGAAGAATGAGACCATGATAGTACCAGAGAAGGTGACACAAAAGGAATATCCCTGGGTCAAGAATCAGGAAGTTTGGCCCAGAGTGCTAGCACTGCGATTGCTCATCTCTGCAAAAGAATGGCAGGACCCAGGATGGATGTTTCCAGTGATCTCAATTTACCTGCAGAATTCTGGGCCATTTGTTGCTCGGTAAAAGAGCAGAGTACCATCATGGAAATAGTATAGACGTTGGAATCAGACAGACCTTTCCTTAGGTCCCACCTTTTCGATTTAATAGTTGGTGACTTTCAGCTGCTACAAATGATTACATCATTAACCTGGGCCTCATTTTTCTCACCTGTAACATGGACTAATAATATATCTTATAAGCTTGTGGGAATCAAGAGTTAATGCATGTGAGTCCCTAGTACAGGTCTTGGCATATTGTAAACAATATTTTCAACTTAGCATCCTCTTTCTCTGTTTAGTGAATAGCTCAAGACCTATGACAGCTCTGTGAGTTAGACATAGCAGGTAATTTTTTAAAATAATTTTTTAAAAAATTTATTTATTTATTTTTGACTGCATTGGGTCTTCGTTGCTATGCACAGTCTTTCTCTAGTTGCGGCGAGTGGGGGCTACTCTTCGTTGTGGTGCGCGGGCTTCTCATTGCAGTGGCTTCTCTTGTTGTGGAGCACGGGCTCTAGGCGTGTGGCCCTCAGTAGTTGTGGTGCGTGGGCTCAGTAGTTGTGGCTCTAGAGCACAGGCTCAGTTGTTGTGGCGCACAGGCTTAGTTGCTCCATGGCATGTGGCATCTTCCCGGACCAGAGATCGAACCCGTGTCCCCTGCATTGGCAGGTGGATTCTTAACCACTGAGCCACCAGGGAAGCCTCATAGCAGATAATATTAACTCCATTTTACAGATGAAAAACCAAGCCCAGACCTCAAAGCAACCCAGGGGCATAGCCAGGACTTACTCAGTCTTGGTATTTCTCTCTGGAAGTGGTCTTTTCATTCTGTTTTATTGTTTTCACTTATAACTCCTTCCCCGCCTTTTTGCCCCCTGCCGTGGCTCTGAAGCCTGGACATGCTTTCAGCATAAAACTGTTCATAGGTCTCATTGTTCCCTCAGAAAAGGATTCCCAGCTACTCCAAAGCCTGGCTGGGCTCTGAAGGTTCCCTGATCCTCCCAACCCCCACCAGCTGTTAGTTGTGTAGCTGTGCTGGGGTCCTGTCAGTGCCTTCTAATATCTTACTCTTGATCTGGGGTGCCAAGGCCCAGGCTCTACCTGCTGCTGGGTCTTCATTCTCAGACTCTGCTGTGACCTTCAAATCCTGACCAGCTGTTCCGAGCTGTGCAGAGGTGTGAGCTATAGAGAGAATGACTGAGAGATGGTCTCTGTCCTTTACTCTAGAACCTTCAGCCACCTCCATCCTCTGTTCAGTAGAGGGAGTGATCAAGCCATGAAGGATTTTATCAGAATTTAAACAATAACCTGTCTGCTCCACTGACTCACTGTGTGGCTGGAGATTCATTTTCGCTTCCCATTTTTTGTTTTATGAGAACCATGTTTAAAAAATAGAAATGGATTGGTCTAATGTGTGGTTAAGAATATGGGCTCTGGAGCCCAAATGCCTGGATTTCAGTCACTGCCCCATCAGTTATTGGTGCTGTGTGACCTCGGCAAATGCCTTAACTTCTGTGCCTCAGTTTCCTCATTTCCTCATCTGTAAAATGGTGACGATGATGATGTCTGCTGCTTTGGGTTGTTGTTAGGATTGAGTGACTTATTAGGCCCTTGGCACAGTGTTTGGCCTGTGGGTAGGAGCTCAGTAAGTGTTTGCTCCTGATCTTGGAGGAGGAATGAGACAGGTAGAAGGTTTCCTCTAGGGGCAGTTTGCTGGGAGTGGAGGTAGCATTGTGTGACTACAGGGACAGATGTTCTCAGCGATGTCAGGTGAAGCCTTGTTTCTAGGACTCTCAGATATCCCTCCAATCCCTTCGGCCTCTGTCCCACGGGACCTCCTGCAACAGGAGTAGTTCCAGCTGCCTTAGTCTGTTGATCTTAGGTGAACAAGGGGCCCTTTGGTCCAGGCCATGCCTCCAGACTGGTGAGTGTGCTCACTGTCCAAGAGGTGGTGAGTGCTGTTGTGGGCAGGCATGCCAGCCTCTTCTCTGATATGGGCCCCCTCCTCTCCCCTCCCCCTGTCTGGGTCATTCCCATCACACATCCACAGGCCTTTCCTCACCAATGAGGTCAGTTACTTCTGTGGTGCCCTTTCCACAGGAAGGCGGGCTGGTGAAGAGGGCTTTGTGCTCCCACTCTTCTTTGGTTCTTCTTCCTACTACATTTGCTGTTGGGTCAGGATTATGACTGTGACCCCAGGACACACCAGGGACCAGTACTTGAGGGAGGCTTGAATTTGTGGCCCATTTCGGGATGCTCAGTAGGATCCCATTTCAGACAGCTGAGTTCCCCAGCCTCCTGAGCTGGCAGAGTTCTGGGCTTCATAGAGAGGGCTGCAGCATGATGAGGGCCAGCCAGCGTGTTCCATTCAGGTTGTCCAGTCTTCTTTTCCATTTTGTTCAATGGAGGAGGCTCCCGCAGTCAGCATCTTGGTGCTGTCCCGTTATTGAGGTCGAGTTTCTTGCAGCCCAGGAGATGAGCTCATGGTTGTGGGTCTGGACTCCATCCTGAGCCCTGACTGGTGATTGCCGAGGACTCGGAGGGCAGGAGCGGGAGCAGGGCAGTATGCTCTATCCCTGGTTTACAATCTTCTCTCTCTCTCCCTAGTTTGTCCAGAAGAATTATGGAGAGAATCCAGAAGCCTACAATGAGGAACTGAAGAAGCTGGAGTTGCTCAGACAGGTAGGAGGATAGTGTTTTTATGCAGGTGTGGACAGAATTGGTTTGATAGGGAAGTAAAGAAACCACCTAGAACTGTCTTCTTATTTTAATTCAGTATTTTTTCCTCTGTAAAAGCAGCAAAATTAATGATAGAAAAATTTGAAAATACTAAAATCAAAAAGCAAAAGAAAAAACCCTTTTCACAATTTTTTTGTATATCTATCTATATATATATATTTTAAATGTTATTTACATATACTATATAAAACCACAGTAGGACCATGTACCACCTATACTGCCTATGTAGCCTGCCTTTTTCACTTAATATACTGTGGATATGTTTCTGTATCAGTGAGCCTACAACAGTGGTATTTTTTTTTTCTTGGTTTATTTAATAAATTTTCATTAAGTTTTATTTTATATTGCAGTATAGTTGATTTACAATATTGTGTTAGTTTCAGGTGCACAGTATAGTAATTCAGTTATACGTATACAGATATCTGTTCTTTTTCAAATTCTCTTCCCATTTAGGTTATTACACAATATTGAGTAGAGTTCCCTGTGCTATACAGTAGGTCCTTGTTGATTATCTGTTTTAAATATAGTAGTGTGTATATGTCAATCCCAAACTCCCAGTTTATCCTTCCCCCACCACCTTTCCCCTTTGGTAACCATAAGTTTGTTTTATAAGTCTGTGAGTTTTTTTCTTTTTTATAGATAAGTTCATTTGTATCATTTTTTTAAGATTCCACATAGAAGTGATATCATATGATATTTGTCTCTGTCTGACTTACTTCACTTAGTGTGATAATCTCCTGGTTCATCCATGTTGCTGCAAATGACATTATTTCATTCTTTTTAATGGCTGAGTAATATTCCATTGTATATATGTAGCAAATTAAAAAAAATTATTTATTTTTGGCTGTATTGGGTCTTCGTTGCTGTGCGTGGGCTTTCTCTAGTTGCAGCGTACAGGGACTACTCTTTGTTGCGGCGCACAGGCCTCTCATTGTGGTGGCTTCTCTTGTTGTAGAGTGTGGGCTGTAGGCGTGTGGGCTTCAGTAGTTGTGGCACGCAGGCTCAGTAGTTACGGTACACAGGCCCTAGAGTGCACAGACTTCAGTAGTTGCAGTGCGTGGGCTCAGTAGTTGTGGCTCATGGGCTCTAGAGTGCAGTCTCAGAAGTTGTGGCGCGTGGGCCTAGTTGCTCCACAGCATGTGGCATCTTCCTGGACGAGGGATTGAACCTGTGTCCCCTGCATTAGCAGGTGGATTTTTAACCACTGTGCCATCAGGGAAAGTCCTGTACCACATCTTCTTTATCCATTCATCTGTCGGTGGACATTTAGGTTGCTTCCATGTCTTGGCTATTGTAAACAGCACTGCAGTGAATATTGGGGTGCATGTATCCTTTCGAACCTTTCAGGCTTCTGTTCCATTACTTCTTCCCCCTTACCTTTCACCCCCAAGACAAATCCCAACCCCTGCCAAACCGCTGTGGTGGTGTATGTAGGTGGGGTGGTGTACGTAGGTGGGGTAACTCTAAGGAAGGAGGCAGGAGGTGGGAATCCCCCCACCAGGAGTCTTGGAGGCCAGCTGACTTTTCAAAGCTGTTTCAGCCCAGAGGGTCCAACATTCTTTGGGTACACTAGACTTGGTTTAACTGTAGGAGGGCCCACCTGGATCTGGAGATTGTGGTTTCGTTCAGAGGGACCAGGCACTATATGTCTGCGGGGGTGGAGGGGGGGCTCATTTGCTGGCGCATCCTCCCCAGCTCCCTCAGCCCCATGACAGTCCAGCCTCGGGACCCAAGCCTGCTCAGGCTTTAGGGATGTGACACCAGCCAAGGTCACCGAGGCCTGAGGGGAATAGAGTAGGCATTTCTTTTTTTCTTTTCTTTTTTTTTTAATTTTTATTTTATGTTGGAGTATAGTTGATTTATCACGTTGTGTTTGTTTTAGGTGTACAGCAACCTGATCCAGTAATACATATACATATATCTATTCTTTTTAGGATTCTTTCCCCATGTAGGTTATTACAGAGTGTTGAGTAGAGCTCCCTGTGCTATACAGTAGGTCCTTGCTGATTATTTTGTATATATTAGTGTGTACAGGTTAATCCCAACCTCCTAATATATTCCTCCTTCCCCACCTTTCCTCTTCGGTAATCATAAGTTTGTTTTCTAAGTCTGTGAGTCTGTTTCTGTTTTGTAAATTAGTTCATTTGTATCAGTTTTTCATATCTACCTATAAGTGATAATATGATATTTGTCTTCCTCTGTCTGATTTCACTTGGTATGATCATCTCTAGGTCCATCCATGTTGCTGCAAAGGCATAATTTTATATGGCTGAGTAATATTCCATTATATATATATATGTGTGTGTGTGTGTGTGTGTGTATTTACACACACACACACACACACACACACACCACATCTTCTTTAGCCATTCATTTGTCGATGGACATTTTGGTTGCTTCCATGTCTTGGATATTTTAAATAGTGCTGCAGTGAGCATTGGGGTGCATGTATCCTTTCAAACAATGGCTCTCTCTGGATATATGCCCAGGAGTGGGATTGCTGGATCATATGGTAGCTCTATTTTTAGTTTTTTCAGGAACCTCCATACTGTTCTCAATAGTGGCTCTACCAATTTACATTCCCACCAACAGTGTAGAAGCGTTCCCTTTTCTCCACACCCTCTCCAGCATTTATTGTTTGTAGATTTTTTGATGATGGCCATTCTGACTGGTGTGAGGTGATAACCTCATTGTAGTTCTGATTTGCATTTCTCTGATAATTAGTGATGTTGAGCATCTTTTCATGTGCTTTTTGGCCATCTGTATGTCGTCTTTGGAGAAATGTCTATTTAGATCTTCTGCCCATTTTTGATTAGGTTATTTGTTTTTTTGATATTGAGCTGCATGAGCTGTTTGTATATTTTGGAGATTAATTCCTTGTCAGTTGCTTCATTTGCAAATATCTTCTCCCATTCTGAGGGTTGTCTTTTTGTTTTATTTATGGTTTCCTTTGCTGTGCAAAAGTTTTTAAGTTTAATCAGGTTACATCTGTTTATGTTTGTTTTTATTTCCATTACTCTAGGAGATGGATAGAAAAAGATCTTGCTGTGATTTATGTCAAAAAGTGTTCTGCCTATGTTTTCCTCTAAGAGTTTTATAGTGTCTGGCCTTACATTCAGGTCTTTAATACATTTTAAAAAATTAATTAATTTTTGGCTGCATCAGGTCTTTGTTGCTGTGCACGGGCTTTCTCTAGTTGCGGCGAGCAGGGGCTACTCTTTGTTGTGGTGCGCGGGCTTCTCATTGCGGTGGCTTCTCTTGTGGCGGAGCACAGGCTGTAGGCACGTGGGCTTCAGTAGTCGTGGCTCGCAAGCTCTAGAGCGCAGCCTCAGTAGTTGTGGTGCATGGGCTTAGTTGCTCCATGGCATGTGGGATCTTCCCAGACCAGGGCTTGAACCCATGTCCCCTGCATTGGCAGGCGGATTCTTAACCACTGCACCACCAGGGAAGCCCCTTTAATACATCTTGAGTTTATTTTTGAGTATGGTGTTAGGGAGTGTTCTAATTTTATTCTTTTGCATGTAGCTGTCCAGTTTTCCCAGCAGTTCCCACACATTTATTGAAGAGACTGTCTTTTCTCCATTGTATATTTTTGCCTCCTTTGTCATAGGTTAGGTGACCATAGGTGTGTGGGTTTATCACTTGGCTTTCTATCCTGTTCCATTGATCTGTATTTCTGTTTTTGGGTCAGTACCATACTGTTTTGATTACTGTAGCTCTGTAGTATAGTCTGAAGTCAGGGAGCCTGGTTCCTCCAGCTCTGTTTTTCTTTCTCAAGATTGCTTTGGGTATTTGGGGTCTTTTGTGTTTCCATACAAATTGTAAAATTTTTTGTTCTAGGGACTTCCCTTGCGGTCCAGTGGTTAAGACTTCGCCTTCCAATGCAGGGGGTATGGGTTTGATCCCCAGTTGGGGATCTTGGATCCCACATGCCTCATGGCCCAAAAAACCAAAGACATAAAACAGAAGCAATATTGTAACAAATTCAATAAAGACTTTAAAAATTGTCCACATCAAAAAAAAAACTTAAAAAAATTTTTTTCCCCTAATTCTGTGAAAAATGCCATTGGTAATTTGATAGGGATTGCATTAAATCTGTAGATTGTTTTGGGTAGTATAGTCATTTTCACAGTATTGATTTTTCCAATCCAAGAACATGGTATATCTCTCCATCTGTTTGTGTCATGTTTAATTTCTTTCATCAATATCTTATCGTTTTCTGAGTACAGGTCTTTTGCCTTCTGAGGTAGGTTTATTCCTAGGTATTTTGTTCTTTTTGTTGTGATGGTAAATGGGATCATTTCCTTGATTAATCTTTCTGATCTTTTGTTGTTAGTATATAGAAGTGCAACAGATTTCTGTGTATTAATTTTGTATCCTGCAATTTTACGAATTCATTGATGACCTCTAGTAGTTTTCTGGTGACATCTTTAGGATTTTCTGTGTGTAGTATCATGTCATCTACAAACAGTTGACAGTTTTACTTCTTCTTTTCCAATTTGGATTCCTTTTATTTCTTCTTCTCCTCTGATCGCCATGGCTAGGACTTCCATAACTATGTTGAATAAAAATGGCAAGAGTGGACATCCATGTCTTGTTCCTGATCTTAGAGGAAATGTTTTCAGCTTTTCACCATTGAGTTTGATGTTAGGTATAGATTTGTCATATATGGCCTTTATTATGTTGAGGTGTGTTCCCTGTATGTCTACTTTCTGGACACTTTCTGGATGGTGGCTTTATAGAATGAGTTTGGGAGTGTTCCTTCCTCTGCAATTTTTTGGAATAGTTTTAGAAGGACAGGTATTAACTCTTTTCTCTAGATGTTTGATAGAATTCGCCTGTGAAGCCATCTGGTCCTGGACTTTTGTTTGTTGGGAGTTTTTTTTTTTTTTTTTTTTTGCGGTACGCGGGCCTCTCACTGTTGTGGCCTCTCCCGTTGCAGGGCACAGGCTCCGGACGCGCAGGCTCAGCAGCCATGGCTCATGGGCCCAGCCGCTCCGCGGCATATGGGATCTTCCCAGACCAGGGCACGAACCCGTGTCCCCTGCATCGGCAGGCGGACTCTCAACCACTGCGCCATCAGGGAAGCCCTGTTGGGAGCAGTTTCAATTTCAGTACTTGTGTTTGGTCTGTTCATATTTTCTCATTCTTCCTGGTTCAGTCTTGGAAGATTGTACCTTTCTAAGAATTTGTCCATTTCTTCTATGTTTCCATTTTATTGGCATATACCGGCTTGTAGTAGTCTCTTGTGATTCTTTGTATTGGGTTGGCCAAAAAGTTCGTTTGGTTACCGAATACATTGTTGAATACAGTTCTTGGTGAAAATGAAAAGTGTGTTTTATTTTTACTTAAAACTGAACAAATTTTTTTGCCAACCCAATATTTCTGTGCTGTCAGTTGTAACTTAGTTTTCATTTCTAATTTTATTGATTTGAGCCCTGTCCCTGTTTTTCTTGATGAAACTGGCTAAAGGTTTATCGATTTTGTTTATCTTTTCAAAGAACCAGCTTTTAGTTTCATTGATCTTTTCTATTGTTCTCTCCATCTCTATTTCATTTATTTCTGCTGTGGTCTTTATGATTTCGTTCCTTCTACTAACTTCTGGTTTTGTTTGTTCTTCTTTCTCTAGTTGCTTTAGGTGTAAGGATAGGTTGTTTGAGATTTTTCTTGTTTCCTGAGGTAAGATTGTATTGCTATAAACTTCCCTCTTAGAATTGCTTTTGCTGTGTCCCATAGGTTTTGGATCATTGTGCTTTCATTTTCATTTTTCTCTAGGTATTTTTTGATTTCCTCTTCGATTTATTCAGTGATCCATTGATGGTTTAGTACCATATTATTTGCCTCCACATGTTCGTGTTTTTTTATTATTTTTCCCTTGTAGTTGATTTCTAATCTCAATCTTGTGGCCAGAAAAGATGCTTGATATGATTTAATTTTCTTAACTTTACTAAGGCTTGCTTTGTGGCCCAGCATGTGATCAGTCTTGGAGAATGTTCCATGTGTACTTGAAAAGAATCTGTATTCTGCTGCTTTTGGATGGAATGCACTATAAATATCAATTAAGTTCATCTGGTCTGATGTGTCTTAAGGACTGTGTTTCCTTATTGACTTTCTGTCTAGATGATCTGTCCCTTGATGAAAGTGGGGTGTTAAAGTCCCCCACTATTACTGTGTTACTGTTGCTTTCTCCTTTTATGGCTGTTAGTATTTGCCTTATATATTGATGTGCTCCTGTGTTGGTTGCATATATATTTACAATTGTTACATCTTCTTTTTGGATTGATCCCTTGATCATTATGTAGTGTCCTTCTTTGTCTCTTGTAACACTCTTTATTTTAAAGTCTATTTTATCTGAGTATAGTAAGTCCCCTACATACGAACGAGTTCTGTTCCAAGAGTGTGTTCGTAAGTCCCGTTTTGTTTGTTAAGTCTAACAGAGTTAGCTTAGGTACCCAACTAACACAGTCAGCTATATAGTACTGTACTGTATTAGGTTTATAATACTTTTCACACAAATAATACATTAAAAAAACCCAAAAAATAAAGAAAACATTTTTAATCTTACAATATAGTACCTTGAAAAGTACAGTAATACAGTACAACAACTGCATACAGGGGCTGGTATCGAGGGAACAGGCAAGAAGAGTTACTGACTGGAGGAGGGAGAGGAGGTGGGAGATGGTAGGGCTGATGGATCATCAGCAATAGGAGATGGAGGGCAAGCTGCAGTTTCACTCACGCCTGAAGTTGATGGCGCAGGTACTGATTCCTTCAATTCCATCTACCCTCTTGAAAAAAATGTTCCAGTGATGTTTGGGTAGTACTGTACCAGCTACACCACCGCTGCATTTATGCTTGCTTCCGGACATCCTGGGCTGGAAATAAAGATACTATACTACTGTACTCTATACAGTACTGTACAGTAAAGTACACAAAAACACAGCCACCTGTAGAGGATGCACGCATGTGACAATGTATGCCAAACACATGAATTGACTTACATGATTAGACATGAGAATGCACATTCACGTCTTTGAAAGTTTGCAACTTGAAGGTTTGTAGGGGACTTACTGTATTGCTACTCCAGCTTTCTTTTGATTTCTATTTGCATGGAATACCTTTTTCTGTACCATCATTTTCAGTCTGTATGTGTCCCTAGATCTGAAGTGGGTCTCTTGTAGACAGCATATAAATGGGTCTTGTTTTTGTATCCATTTAACCAGTCTGTGTCTTTTGGTTGGAGCATTTAATCTGTTTATGTTTAAGGTAATTATCAATATTATGTTCTTATTGCCATTTTGTTAATTGTTTTGGATTTGTTGTTGTTGTTTTTAATTAATTAATTATTGGCTTTGTTGGGTCTTCGTTGTTGTGCGTGGGTTTTCTCTAGTTGTGGTGAGCCGGGGCTACTCTTCACTGCTGTGCGTGGGCTTCTCATTGTCATGGCTTCTCTTGTTGCGGAGCACGGGCTCTGGGCCCTCAGGCTTCAGTAGTTGTGGCTCATGGGCTTAGTTGCTCTGTGGCATGTGGGATCTTCCAGGACCAGGGTTCAAACCCATGTTCCCTGCTTTGGCAGGTGGATTCTTAATCACTGCACCACCAGGGAAGTCCATAAATAGCTTTTATTATGTCGAGTTATATTCCCTCTATACCCACTTTTGTAAGGGTTTTTATCATGAATGGATGTTGAATTTTATAAAATTCTTTTTCTGTATCTTTTGAGATGATCATGTAGCTTCTGTCATTTCTGCCCCTCACCCCTCCCCCGCCCCGTTTTGTTTATTTTGGCCATGCCATGTGGCACATGGGATCTTAGTTCCCTGACCAGGGATTGTACCCATGCCCCCTGCAGTGGAAGCATGGAGTCTTAACCACTGGGCCACCAGGAAAGTCCTGGTTTCTGTCCTTTCTTTTGTTAATGTGGTGTATCACATTGATTGACTTGTGTATGTTGAACCATCTTTGTGACCCTGGGATGAATCCAACTTGATTGTGGTGTATGACCTGTTTTATGTATTCTTGGATTTGGTTTGAGAATTTTTGTGTCTATACTCATCAAAGATATTGACCTGTAATTTTCTTTTTTGGTAGTGTCTTTGGTTTTGGTATCAGGGTGATGTCATTGGGAGTGTTCCTTCCTCTTCAGTCTTTTGGAAGAGTTTGGGAAGGATTGCTATAAGTTCTTTGTATGTTTAGTAAAATTCCCCAGTGAAGCCATCTGGTCCTGGACTTCTGTTTGTATGGAGGTTTTTTTTTTTTTTTACTACACATTCTGTTTCATTTCTAGGGATTGGTCTATTCAGGTTATCTGTTTCTTATTCATTCAGTGTTTACAAAAATTTTATTTATTTATTTATTTTTGGATGTGTTGGGTCTTCGTTTCTGTGCATGGGCTTTCTCTAGTTGCAGCGAGCGGGGGCCACTCTTCATTGCAGTGCACGGACCTCTCACTGTTGCGGCCTCTCTTGTTGTGGAGCACAGGCTTCAGACGCACAGGATCAGTAGATGTGGCTCACGGGCCTAGTTGTTCCGCGGCATGTGGGATCTTCCCAGAGCAGGGCTTGAACCCATGTCCCCTGCATTGGCAGGCAAATTGTCAACCACTGCGCCACCAGGGAAGCCCATTCATTCAGTTTTGATGGGCTGTATGTTTCTAGAAAGTTGTCCATTTCTTTGAGGTTGTCAAATTCGTTGGCCTATAATTATTCATAGTATTCTCTTATGGTTTTTTGTATTTCTGCAGTATCTGTTGTGATTTCTCCTCTTTCATTTCTTATTTTGTTTGTGTCTTCTCTCTTTTCTTCTTGGTGAGCCTGGCTAGAGGTTTGTCAATCTTGTTTACCCTTTCAAAAAACCAGCTCTTGGTTTTATTGATTTTTTGTCTTGTTTTTTTAATCTCTATTTTATTTATTTCCTCTCTGATCTTTATTATCTCCTTCCTTCTGCTGACTTTCAGTTTTGTTTGTACTTCTTTTTCTAATTCTTTTAGGTGGTGGGCTAGGTTGTTTATTTGAGATTTTTCCTGTTTTTTAAGGAAGGCCTGTATTGCTATGAACTTCCCCCTAAGAACTGCTTTTCCTGCATCCCAGAGATATTTATGGTTGTGTTTTCATTGTCATTTGCCTCAAGGTGTTTTTTTTTTTTTTTTTTTTTTTTTGCGGTACGCGGGCCTCTCACTCTTGTGGCCTCTCCCGTTGCGGAGCACAGGCTCCGGACACGCAGGGTCAGCGGCCATGGCTCACGGGCCCAGCCGCTCTGCGGCATGTGGGATCTTCCCAGACCGGGCCACGAACCTGTGTCCCCTGCATCGGCAGGCAGACTCTCAACCACTGCGCCACCAGGGAAGCCCTGCCTCAAGGTATTTTTTAATTTCTTTGATTTTTCTTGTTGACCCTTTGGTTTTTTTAGTAGTATGTTGTTTAGTCTCCATGTAATTGGTTTTTTCTTGTTTCTTTCTCTGTGGTTGATTTCTAGTTTCATGCTGTTGTGGTCAGAAAAGAGGCTTGAAATAATTTCTATACTATTAAATTTGTTGAGGCTTGTTTTGTGCCCTAGTATGTGGTCAGTCCTACCGAATGTTCCATGTGCACTTGAAAAGAATGTGTATTCTGGGTTTTTTTGGATGTAATGGCCTGAAGATTTCAAGTAAGTTTAACTTTTCTATTGTATTATTTAGGATCTTTGTTGCCTTATTGATTTTCTGTCTCAAAGATCTGTCCATTGATGTGAGTGGGGTATTAAAGTCTCCTACTGTTAATTTATTCTTGTTAGTTTCTCCCTTTATGTCTGTTAGTATTTGTTTTATTTATTTGGGTGTTCCTGTGTTGGGTGCATATATGTTGACAAGTGTAATATCCTCTCCTTGTGTTGATCTTTTTATCATTGTACAGTGTCCTTCTTTATCTTTCTTTCTAGCCTTTGTTTTAAAGTCTATTTTGTCTGATATGTGACCCCTGCTTTCTTGTCATTTCCGTTTGCATGAAATGTCTTTTTCCATCCCCTCACTTTTAATCTATGTGTGTCCTTTGCCCCAAAGTGGGTCTCTTGTAGGCAGCATATTGTATGCTCTTATTTTTTTAATCCAGTCTGCTACTCTGTATCTTTTGATTGGAGCATTTTGTCCATTGACATTTAAGGTAATTATTGATAAGTATGTATTTATTGCCATTTTAAACCTTGTTTTCCCATTGATTTTATTTTTTTAATTTCTATTTTTATTATATATATTTTTTACATCTTTATTGGAGTGTAATTGCTTTACAGTGGTTTCTGCTTTATAACAAAGTTTCTGCTTTATAACAAAGTGAATCAGCTATACATATACATATATCCTCATATCTCCTCCCTCTTTGCTCTCCCTCCCTCCTTTCCTATCCCACCCCTCTAGGTGGTCACAGAGCCCCAAGCTGATCTCCCTGTGCTATGCGGCTGCTTCCCACTAGCTATTTATTTTACATTTGCTGGTATATATAAGTCCATGCCACTCTCTCACTTCGTCCCAACTTACCCTTCCTCCTCTCCGTGCCCTCAAGTCCATTCTCTACATCTGTGTCTTTATTTCTGTCCTGCCCCTAGGTTCTTCATAGCTCTTTTTTTTTAATTCCATATATATATGTTAGCATGTGGTATTTGTTTTTCTCTTTCTGATTTACTTCACTCTGTATGACAGACTCTAGGTCCATCCATCTCACTACAAATAACTCAATTTCATTTCTTTTTACGGCTGAGTAATATTCCATTGTATATATGTGCCACATCTTCTTTATCCATTCATCTGTTGATGGACACTTAGGTTGCTTCCATGTAAATAATCGTAAATTATTTTGGCTATTGTAAATAAAGCTGCAGTGAACATTGTGGTACATGACTCTTTTTGAATTATGGTTTTCTCAGGATATATGCCCAGTAGTGGGATTGCTGGGTCGTATGGTAGTTCTATTTTTCATTTTTTAAGGAACCTCCATACTGTTCTCCATAGTGGCTGTATCAAAAAAAAAATATAGAATGCTTCATGAATTTGCGTGTCATCCTTGTGCAGGGGCCACGCTAATCTCCTCTGTATTGTTCCAGTTTTAGTATGTGGCTGCCGAAGCAAGCACTCCCGTTGATTTTACATTTCTTCTTTGTCCCTTTCTTTTTTCTTTTGTGGTTTGATGATTTTCTTTTGTATTACACTTATCTTCTTTTTGTTTTTTTGTGAATCTGTTGTATGTGGTTGCCCTGTTTTTCAAGTATGTTAACTCCTTCCTATATCTACTTGCTTTAGACTGGTAGTCAAATAGGCTCAAACACCTTCTAGAAAAAAAAATCTACATTTCTTACTCTCCTCTTCCACATTTAATGATTTTGATGTCCTCTTTTGCATCTTCATGTTTATCCTTTTGCCATTCATTGTGGTTATCATTGCTTTCACAAAAATTTTTTTTACTATTTTAAAAATCTGTGTACTTTCTTGTTTAAATGATTTACTTTCCAATTATGATTTTCTCTTTCCTGTAGATTCTTACTGCTTTTCATATTTATTTATTTTTTGGCTGTGCCATGCAGCCTGTGGGATCTTACTTTCCTGACCCTGGATCAAACCCAGGCCCCCTGCAGTGGCAGCACAGAGTCCTAACCACTGGACTGCCAGGGAATTCCCTCTACTTTTCTACTTAGAGAAGACCTTTCAATATTTCCTTTAGGATAGGTTTAGTATTGCTGTATTCTTTTAGTTTTTGCTCTCTGAGAAATTCTTTATCTCTCTTTCTATTCTAAATGATAATCTTGCTGGGTAGAGTATCCTAGGTTGCAGATTTTTCCATTTTGGGACTTTGAATATATGTTGCCATTCCTTTCTGGCCTGCAGCATTTCTGTAGAGAAATCAGCCGATAACCTTATGGTGGTTCCCTTGTAATTAATTCTTTGTTTTTCTCTTGTTGCCTTTAGAATCTTCTCTTTAACTTTTTTTAATATGTCTTGGTGTAGGTCTGTTTAGGTTTATCTTGTTCAGAGCCCTCAGTGCTTCCTGTATCTGGATATGTTTCCTTCTTTAGGTTTGGGAAGTTTTCAGCCATAATTTCTTCAAACACAGTTTCATTACCTTTTTCTCTTTCTTCTCCTTCTGGGATCCCTATTATGCATAGATTGGCCCACTTTATGTTATCCCATAGGTCTCATATTGCTTTCATTTTTTGTCATTTGGGTTTCTGTCTGCTGTTCTAATTGGGTGATTTCCATTATGCTGTCTTCTAGAACACTTATTTGTTCTGCATTATTCATTCCTCTGTTCATAGCCTTTGGTCCAGCTTTCATCTCTTCAAATGAATTCACTAATTTTTCTTGGCTCCTCCTTATAATTTCTAGCTCCTTTTTACAGTATGCATTTCTGTCGATAGCTTTTCTCAATTCCTTCAGTATTTTCATTATCTCCTTTTTTATTTTTATTTTTTTATTTTTTTGCGGTATGCGGGCCTCTCACTGTTGTAGCCTCTCCCGTTGTGGAGCATAGGCCCCGGATGCGCAGGCTCAACGGTCATGGCTCACAGGTCCAGCCGCTCCACGGCATGTGGGATCTTCTTAGACCGGGGCACGAACCCATGTCCCCTGCATCGGCAGGCGGACTCTCAACCACTGCACCACCAGGGAAGCCCTCCTTTTTTATTTTTGTTTAGTTCTGGCTGCATTGGGTCTTCGCTGCTTTGCAGGCTTTCTCTAGTTGTGGCGAGTGGGGACTACTTTTTGTTGTGGTGTGCGGGCTTCTCATTGCAGTGGCTTCTCTTTTTGCGGAGCATGGGCTCTAGCTGCATGAGCTTCAGTAGTTGTGGCGCACGGGCTCAGCAGTTGTGGCTCACGGGCTCTAGAGTGCAGGCTCCGTAGTTGTGGTGCACGAGCTTAGCTGCTCTGCGACATGTGGAATTTTCCCTGTGTCCCCTGCATTGGCAGGCAGATTCTTAAGCACTGCGCCATCAGAGAAGTCCCTCATTATCTCCTTTTTGAACTTGGTGTCTATTAGACTGAAGAGGTCTGCTTCATTGTTTGTTCTTCAGGGGTATTCTCTTGATCTTTTAATTGGGAGTGGTTCCTCTGCTTCTTCATTTTACTTATATTTCTCTTGCTGTATGAGTTGAGGAGAAACAATTATCTACTGTGGTCTTGGAGGGCTATTTTTATGTGGAAACATCCCTGTGTAGCCTGTGTGGGCTTAATATTTTTGCATGTGAGGGCTGTTTTTAGTATGGATGCCTGCCACCTCTTTCCTCACTGTATGCTGGCTATCATCCCCTTGATAGGAGGTATGACTGATGTGCTGACCAGAGCCAGCACTGGATATTGAGCAGGGCCTTCTCTTTGCTCTATGGTTTTTACCGCCGTATCCGGGGCAGGGTGTGCTCCCCAGTTGTTGGAGTAGCAGACCCCAGATCCGTTTCTGAGTTGCATTTCTGGTATGTGGTGCAAGGTAGGTTGGATTGGGGTGCTCCCACTGGGAGAGGAGCCAACGGGTACTCCTCCTCCTCCTGAGCTGTTCACCTGTGAGTGTGCTCCATTGTGTCACCTTTCACCTATTGTGCAGACTCTCAGAGTACACTGTTATTGGCACTGCCCTCGGCCCCACCTCAACCGTAGGTATGCTGGCAGTCCTCCCTGGTACCTCTCAGGCTTTGTTTTCACAATGCCACCAGCGCAGATCCACAGAAGTCAGGTCCCAAGACTGCAGTACTCGTGCACCTGGACCTTCTGTGGGTGCTATGGAGGCAGCTCAGACCCTGGCTCAGCCCAGCCACCTGGTGTACATGCCCACAATGCCCACAGCTGCTAAGGCCAGACCTGTCCCAGCCATGGGAGCACCAGTTTTCTGTGCAGATGTTCTGCAGGCACTGAATTTACAAAGCTGGCAGGAGAGGTGTAAATCTGCGGTTCGTTCAGCCACAGGGAGAGATTTCAGCTCTGCTTCCTAAGTCACACGGCCCCTGGGGCTCAGCTGTGATTTCAGCCCCACCTCTGTGTGTGGGCAACCCACTGGTGTCTGCGCCCAGGGCTGCTGAAGCAGTGGCTGGAACTTGTGAGCCTGCCCAGGTGAGAGGGAACTGAGGTGGCAGCTGGAGTGCATGGGCCTGCCCAGGCAGAAGGGAGCTGGGGCAGCGGCCAGAGCCTATGGAGGTAGGAGCTGGTGGGTGGGGAAAGAGGCTGCAATGGTGGCCCCATCTCTCCCTTCCTGTGCCACTTAACAATGGCACTTCACTTCTGTGGCAGCCTGGGCTTCTTCCATGAACACTCCTGGTCGCTGTGCCCCACACTCCAGCCCCTTTAGGCTGTCTCCATTCAGCCAACAGCAGTCCTCTCCCCAGGTCTGTCCTCTAAACCCCACGTTCCAGCACCCAGCCCCTGCCCATACCAGCAAAGGTGCTTCCAATGCTGGGATGCACAGGGCAGTGGCACGGCCCATTTGTGTAATCTGTGGCTGTCCTGCCTGCCACTAACTGGTTGCTGCTCTCTGAGCCTTGGAAGCTTCTTTTCTGTCCCTGCTGATCTTTCCTCTGGTGAGGGGACTTCCCAGGGTGTGGGAACCTCTCTCCTTCAGCTCCCTCCTAGGGGTGCAGGACCCATCTGCTTCCTCTTTATTTTTTTTTCTTTTGTCGTACCTAGTTACCTGGCGATCTTTCTTGTCCTTTCAGGTGTTTGAGGTCTTCTGCTAGTGTTCAGTAGGTGTTGTGTGAGAATTGTTCCATCTGTAAATGTATTCTTGATGTATTTGTGGGAAGAGATATGTTCCATGTCCTACTACTCCACCATCTTGATTCTGATCCCCTTTATCCATTTTTGTTTTGGCTGTGTTGGGTCTTCGTTGCTGTGCGTGGACTTTCTCTAGTTGAGGTGCATGGGCTTCTCATTGCAGTGGTTTCTCTTGTTGCAGAACATGGGCTCCAGGTGCGTGGGTTTCAGTAGTTGCGGCACATGGGCTCAGTAGTTGTGGCTCTTGGGCTCTAGAGCACAGGCTCTGTAGTTGTGGTGCATGGACTTGGTTGCTCCGTGGCATGTGGGATCTTCCCAGACCAGGGATTGAACCCGCATCCCCTGCATTGGCAGGCAGATTCTTAACCACTGCGCTACCAGGGAAGTCCCTTTTTATCCATTTTTGAATCGAGTTTCTGTTGTTAAATTGTAGGATTTCTTCATATATTCTGGATATTAACCACTTATCAGATATATGATTTGCAAATATTTTCTTCCATTCCGTGGGTTGCCTTTTTACTTTGTTGGTTGTGTCCTTTTGATGCTCAGACGTTTTAAATTTTGATGTAGTCCAGTTTACAATTTTTTTGTTGCTGCTTGTGCTCTTCAAGTGACATCCAAGACATCATTGCCAAATTCAATGCCACGAAGATTTTCCCTTTTATTTCTTCTAAGAGTTTTATAGTTTCAGCTCTTATATTTAGGTCTTTGCTCCATTTTGAGTTTACTTTTGTAAATGGTGTAAAGAAAGTTTCCAGCTTCACTCTTCTGCATGTAGATATTTAGTTTTCCCAGCAATTGAAAAGACTGTCCCCCATTGAATGGTCTTGGCACCCCTGTCAAAAATCATTTCACTATTGTATTAGTTTGCTCTGGCTGCCATAACCAAGTACCCCAGACTGCTGGCTTAAACAACAGAAATTTATTTTCTCACAGTTGTAGAGGCTAGTAGTCTGAGATCAAGGTGTTGGCAAAGCTGACTTCTTCTAAGGATTCTTTCTTTGACTTGTGGATGACCATCTTCTCCCTGTATCTTCACATGGTTGTCCCTCTATGTATATCTGTAGAAGGACAACAGTCATATTGGATTAGGGCCCACCTCTAGGACCTCATTTCACTGTAATTACCTCTTTAAGGCTCTATCTCCTAAGATACAGTCACATTCAGAGATATTGGGAGTTAGGACTTTAGTATGAATTGGTGAGGGGGGGCATTATTCAGTCCATAACACCATATATTTGAGGGTTTATTTCTGGGCACTGTCTTTTACTCCATTGGTCCATATGTCTTTATGCCAGTACCAAACTGTTTTGATTATTATAGCTTTGTAATAGGTTTTGAAATGAGGAATTGTGGGATCTCCAGTTTTGTTCTTCTTTTTCAAGATTGTTTTGGCTATTTGCGGGGGGGGGGGGTCCCTTGAGATTCCATATGAATTTTTAGGATGGATTTTTCTATTTCTGCAAAAAATGCCATTGGGATTTTGATGCGGATTGCACTGAATCGGTAAAAAAGTAAAATCCAAAAACTATCACTTTAGGGAGGCTTGCCACCTTAACAATATTAAGTCTTTTAATACATGAGTATCGGATATGTTTCCATTTATTTATGTCTTTAATTTCTTTCAGCAAAGTTTTGTAGTTTTCTCTATGTAAGTCTTTGGCCTTCTTGGTTAATTTTACTTCTAAGTAATTTATTCTTTTTGATGCTATTGGGCTTGAAATTCAAAAAAATTTTTTCTTTGTGATTTTTGTGTATTGATTCTGTATCCTGCAACTTCACTGAACTCATTGATTAATTCTAACAGATTTTTTTGGTGCAATCTCTAAGGGTATTTTTACATATGAGTTCATGTCTGTGAAAAGAGATAATTTTGCTTTTTCCTTTCTAATTTGGATGCCTTTTATTTCTTTTTCTTGCCTGATTGCTCTGGCTGGAACTTCCAGTACTGTGATAATACAAGTGGTTGATGTGGCCATCCTTGTCATCTTGTTTCTTGTGTGAGAGGAAAAGTTTTCAGTTTTTTACTAACTTAGTATGATGTTAGCCAAGGGCTTTTCATATATAGCCTTTATTATGTTGAAGTAGAGGAACTTACCTCCCTTTTAAAGAAGGTGACACTGTTCTTAAGAGGAAGAAAAAATTGTCAGAAAGGTGAATTATCTCATTTGCTACTCTGTTTGAAAGTAGTTAAAAACAGCTGTTTCTATTTGAATAACAAAAGAGGATTTAAATAAAATATTTATTTATAATTTCAAAGTGTAGGAGATTGTATCTTCCCCCCAAAGCAGGGATAATTTTTTTTTTTAGGGATAATTAATTGGTATGTTTATATGTGCTAAAGATATATTCTTTAAAGACTACTGTGTGTAAATTGAATTTTTAAAAACTATTAGTCTCTTATGTAGAAAACAAAAGGTGGAGTCGCACACCAGTGTTATAATAATATTAGCTTATATAATTGCCCATGTAAAGCATACCTTTACTGGGATCTTTACTTCTTCATATGGCTTCTAGTTACTATCAGGTGTCCTTTTATTTCTGTCTATAGGACTCCTTTTAGCAGTTCTTGTAGGGCAGATCTAGTGGTGGTGAATTCCCTCATGTTTTGTTTAGCTGGGAATGTCTTTTGATTTCTCCTCAGTTTTGAAGGATTTCTCCTCAGTTTTGCCAGATATAGGATTTTTGGTTGACAGTGTTTTTCTTTTAGCACTTGGAATATATCAACCTACTGCCTTCAGTTCTCCAAAGTTTCTGATGAGAAATCTGCTGATAATCCCATTGAGGATTCCTTGTATTTGATGAGTCACTTCTCTTGTGCTGCTTTGCAGGTTCTCTTTGTCTTTCAACAGTTTGATTATAATTTTTCTTGGTGTGGGTCTCTGAGTTCATTTTACTTAAAGTTCATTAAGCTTCTTGGATGTTTATATTTCATGTCTTTAGTCAGATTTGGAAAATTTTTTGCCATTATTTCTTCACATATTCTCTCTGCCCCTTTCTCTCTTCTTCTGGGACTTCCACAATGTGTATGTTGATCTGTTTGATGGTGTCTCACAGGTCCCTTAGGCTCTGTTCCCTTCAATAATTTTTCTTTCTGTTCCTTAGACTTGATAATTTCAGTTGTCCTAGACTTTTTTTTTTTAATATTTATTTATTTAGGCTGTGCCAGGTCTTAGTTGCAGCATGTGGACTCTTAGTTGCGGCATGTGGACTTCTTAGTTGTGGCATGTGAACTCTTAGTTGTGGCTTGCATGCAGAATCTAGTTCCCTGACCAGGGATCAAACCCAGGCCCCCGGCATTGAGAGCTCAGAGTCTTACCCACTGGACCACCAGGGAAGTCCCCTCAATTGTCCTAGGTTGTTTTTTTTTTTTTTTTTTTTTTTTGCGGTACGCGGGCCTCTCACTGCTGTGGCCTCTCCCGTTGCGGAGCAACAGGCTCCGGACACGCAGGCTCAGCAGCCATGGCTCACAGGCCCAGCCGCTCCACGGCATGTGGGATCTTCCCAGACCGGGTCACGAACCCGTGTCCCCTGCATCGGCAGGCAGACTCTCAACCACTGCGCCACCAGGGAAGCCCTGTCCTAGCTTTGATTTCACTGATGGTTTCATCTACCTACTCAAATCTGCCTTTGAATCACTCTAGTGAATTTTTCAACTCAGTTATTGTACTTTTCAGCTTCAGAATTTCTTTTTGGTTTCTTTTTAAGTTTTCTGTCTCGTTGATATTTCCATTTTGTTCCCTATGTCGTTTTCTTGACTTTTTTCCACATCTTCCTTTAGTTCTTTGAGTATCTTTAAGACAGTTGTTTATCTAGTAGAGCTGTCATCGCATCTTTTTCAGGAATAGTTTGTTTGTTTGGTTTTTTTTTTTGTCCCTTTAAATGAGTCATATTTTCCTATTTCTTTATATGTCTTGTATTTTTGTTGTTGAAAACTGGACATTTGAATCTAATGATGTGGTGACTCTGGAAATCAGAATCTCCCCTTTTCCCTGGGTTTGCTGTTTGTTTGTTTGTTTGTTTGTTTGTTTGGAGTGTTGTAGGCTGTCTCTGTGCCAAGAATCAGTCTGAGGTGTGGACTTAAAGTCTTCTCAGGTCTTTTCTGAGCCTTTGCCTTCCCCAGGGTGTGCATGATGACTGTCTTAACTTCCTCTGAATATGTGGTTGCTTTTGAATCCAATAGTCCTCAATATCTGGCTCCCAAAAGGAGAAAAAGAGAAAATGAAGGGATGAGGGAGGAGAAGCACTGGTGCTTTAAATCCCCTTGAAGTCACTTTAGCCAGAGGGGGAGTGCAACAGCAGGGGGAGGTGTAACAACAGTGTCTGCCTCCTCTTTGCACCTCTGAGATCAGAAGCAGCGCGATCAGCCCTGATCAGAGCAGATCCCTGATATTTGGAGGACAGCGTCCTCATTGCCCACCCTGGCTCCCACAGGCTGTGTGCGCAAGCCGCTCCAGGAACACATGCAAGGCTGCCTGCACAGGGATGGGCACTGGGTAGCTGCGATTGTGCTAAGGGCTGAAATTCACCAAAATTTATCCAAACATTCCTCTGCACATTTGCAAGTCCTCAGTAGACTCCAGGACTTCCAGAACAGTTACATCAGACAGATGCTGCCAGTGCATTTGTTGTCTACGTGGGGAGACAGATTTCTGGTGCTTCCTACTCTGCTACCTTCCCAGAATACTCCGCATAAATTAAATTAAAAAAAAAAAAAGATTTTGTTTGAAGAGTTTGAAAACTAATGAGATAATCTTAACCCCTCAGACTACCATTGTTTTGTGCACACAGGTACACATGCACACAAAACACCCTTGAGGGAGCATTGTCACCCAGCTCCAAAGCCTCTTCTGAGGCAGATCCTTTACGGTGTAGGGCAGGCAGCCTGCACAGAGCAGTGGGCTGGAGAGAGCCAACCCCAAGAATGCTCCAGATCTGAGGCTATTCCCAGTACAGACAGCTCACAGAAGGACCTCAGGATAGTCACTTTCCCCTTCCTGGGGCTTGAGTTACTCATTGAAAGAGTGTGTGGGAGTTGGACTAGGTCAGTGTTTCTTCAGTGAAACCACAGAACAAACTTTCTTACATAGAACACTGATAATAATTATTTCAGTGAAAAAAAATTATCAGATCAAGAAAACTCCCAGATTCAGCAATGTATAAAGTGAAAATAGAGTAACTAAATGAACTATTACAGAAGTTTTAGAACACTGGTCCAGTTTTTAGTGAATTACAGGAAATTTATGAAAGCACAGAGATGTAGAAAGCAGAGACAGCATAAGTCAAGTTAACCTTTTACCATAACTCATTGATTTGCAGTGGAAATGGAAGGTGGATATAATCTGGAAATCTGTAGGCAATTCTCTTTTTCCTGATCTGGGCTTCAGTTTCCTCATCTGTAAAACTGGGCCTGAAGTAATTCTTTTTTTAAAAATTTTATTTATCTGTTTATTTTTATATTGAATTTTTGGCTGAGTTGGGTCTTTGTTGCTGCGCGCTGGGTTTCTCTAGTTACGGTGAGCGGGGGCTACTCTTCGTTGCGGTGCGCGGGCTTCTCATTGCGGTGGCTTCTCTTGTTGCGGAGCATGGGCTCTAGGCACATGGGCTTCAGTAGTTGTGGCTTGCAGGCTCTAGAGCGCACGCTCAGTAGATGTGGCACACGGGCTTATTTGCTCCGTGGCACATGGGATCTTCCCAGGCCAGGGCTCCAAACCGTGTCCCCTGCATTGGCAGGCGGATTCTTAACCACTGCGCCACCAGGGAAGCCCTGAAGTAATTCTTTAAGAAGACTTTTCAGTTACTCTGGAATAAATTTTTGGTTCTGTAATCACAGGGAATTAAACTCACAGAGGTGGTGAGGGGGTTGTTGGAGGGTGGGGGAGTGGGTGTGGTGTGGCGGCCGGGCTTACTCTCAGACTCCCCTTTTCTGTTCTACTCCTACCACATGCAGTTCCTCAGAGTGTGACAGGCCAGGGTGGGACAAGAGGCAGCTGCATTCTTGGTTGGGTTAAAGGGTGCAGGTGGGGCTTCCCTGGTGGCGCAGTGGTTGAGAATCTGCCTGCTAATGCAGGGGACACGGGTTTGAGCCCTGGTCTGGGAAGATCCCACATGCTGCGGAGCAACTGTGCCCGTGAGCCGTAACTACTGAGCCTGTGCGTCTGGAGCCTGTGCTCCGCAACAAGAGAGGCTGCGAGAGTGAGAGGCCCGCGCACCGCGACGAAGAGTGGCCCCCGCTTGCCACAACTAGAGAAAGCCCTCGCACAGAAACGAAGACCCAACACAGCCAATAAATAACTAAACAAATGTGGGTTTTAAAAAAAAAAAAAAGGGTGCAGGTGAATCTCCATGACCTGGAGGGAGAGTTGCTTCCATTGTTTCCCAAAGATGGTTTTAGGAAGTACAAAGACAAACATTTTTTAATCTTTTTGTATATTCTTTAGTATTTTTAAAATGTGTAGCTAGCACATCGTACCTGTTATTTTAGAGATGTTAACTGCTTAGGATGTGGTTCCACTTTAAAAAATGGAAAACGTTAAGTGCCATTTCATTATGGTGGAAGTATGATGGGGAGGGGAGTGATAAGAATGACTATATGAGAAGCCGTGGCCTGTGGGATAGGCCCCTCGAGGTGGCATCTCAGCAGTATGGCTGTGACACGCCTTATCCTTGCAGTGGGCATTCTAGAGGGCAGAGAGGGAGCTTAGCATTCCTGTTGAAAGAGGAGACTGAGGCCCAGAGGGGAGATGGTCCCCCAAGACACTGCTGGGAAGTGGTGTTGAGTGGACCAGTGCTGGACTCTTCCTCCTCTGATGTCCCACAGGGTATCCGCGTCCCTTCTGAGCATCCCAGACAGAAGGCTCAGAGCCCAGCTCTGGAGTGTCTGGATTTTTTTTTTTTTATTTGGTGAGGGGGACAGTGTGCCGTGCAGCATGCAGGATCTTAGTTCCCCCACCAGGGATCGAACCTGTGCCCCCCACCCCTACATTGGGAGTGCAGAGTCTGAACCACTGCACCACCAGGGAAGTCCCCTAGAGGATTTCTTCTAGCTGGTGCCCAGCAGCTCTCTACTGGGCCCCTCGGCTGCTGGAACCCTGGTGTGGGGCTCTCTGGTCGCTCCAGCAGGTGGGGTTAGGGTATGCACAGCGATTCTAGCCCCTCCACTCTTTGTGCACCTGCTTCTTGGAGGGCATACTGTTTGAGCAGAAGGTTCACTTTGTTTTGTTTTTTTCCCCAAATGGGACTAGCTTTATTGCTTACTATAAAAATTGAAAATTGTTCATATAAAAGAATACATAAGCAATATAAAGAATCAGGTATGTCTTTGTATGCACGTATAGGGTAAGATAAATTACTTAAGCCCTGCTATCCAGGGATAATCACTTAACTGTCTAGATTTTTTTCTCTCTGTTTATATACCTAGTTGATATCAATTTCCATATGACTTTATAAAAATGAAATTATGTTGCTCATCTGTTACATGCTTTTTTCCCCCCAACAATAAATGTGTTATGGACGTCTTAACATAGCAGTCGAGATCCTCGTCTTCAGTTTTCATGGCAGCAGAGTATTCTCTTTTGTGGGTAGCCTTGACGTAATTTATTTAATCCTCTTTAATGGAAGTTTTGGTGGCATCCAGTATTTGGCCCTGTTAATGTTGTGATAAATATACTTGCATGTTCATCTAAGCATTTGCTTTTCTGGATTTCTTACTGTATATTTTTAGATACAGAACTGTGGGTCAAACATTAAGTACATTTAAATTTTTAATGCATATTTTAAACTGCCTCCTAGAAAAGTGGGAATGATTCAGTCCAACAGTCCTGGCTGGTAGGATGGTTGTTGAATGACTACAGGTAGCTGCGGGCTTTCTTTGGGTCCCTTAGACTGTGCAGTCCCCCAGCCCCGATTATTTCCTGGGCATTTGCGGGTGGACAGCCCTGCCTGTCTTCTACTCCAAATGACAGTAGGCCTGCTTCTCCCATCCATCCCCCAGAATGCTGTTCGTGTCCCACGGGACTTTGAGGGCTGCAGTGTCCTCCGCAAGTACCTGGGCCAGCTCCACTACCTGCAGAGTCGGGTCCCCATGGGCTCAGGCCAGGAGGCCGCTGTTTCTGTCACCTGGTGAGAGCTGGCAGGGCTGGGGGGAGCCTGGAGGTTGCCTGGGACAGCCCAGGGGTGTCTGGGCGGTGGGGATGCCCCTCTTCCCCCGCCCCCCCCCC
>NW_006798282.1:1271821-1280252 GCF_000442215.2 Lipotes vexillifer
CCCCGCTTTCTTTTCCTTGCTACACAGCATGGGGAGTGGCTTGGTGTGGTCTCCCCAGGCCTCCCTCCCATCCGACACCGCACTGGGGGTGGTGTGTCGCTTCACCAGCTCCTTCACTCGAAATGACTGGGGTGGCCTGTCCACAGGACTGAGATCTTCTCAGGCAAGTCTGTGGCCCATGAAGACATCAAGTATGAGCAGGCCTGCATTCTCTACAACCTTGGTGAGCTACCTAACCCCTTCCCCATGGCTCTACCTCCCAGCCCTGCCCACCCCATCTCAGCTCAGCAGGAGGCCACAAGGGCAGTGGGCTGATGGAAAACACCTGGATTCTGACCCGCCCACTGCCTTCCCACAGCTCTGCTGGTACCTCTCTTCGGGCCCACAGGGAGCCACCCTGCCGGGGAGAGGCTCTACTAGGCTGGCTGCCACATGGTGTTGCTAGTGTGCTCCGGCCCAGAGGGGTGGCCTCTCTTTTCTGACTGAACAGATCCCGGCCCGCCTTGTGGCTTTGGGTTGCTTCCAGCAGGAGGAGAACAAGGCTGGCCTAGACTGGCCTTGCCGTCAACCCTGATGGCTCAGCCTCCGCCTGGGGAGCCCCGAGTCCTGTGTAGGCAATCCCTGAGGCTCTGAGACTGGACTTGTAGGCTGAGGGTTGTGGACGGCAGGAGCCCCTTCCCTTCCACCCCATCCCTGCCTGGTGCAGAGCCAGAGACCGAGACCCCATTTACTCCAGCTTTGGTGTCCTTGGACCAACTGCCCCAGACCCCTGTTGTCCTGATCATGGGTGACACCAGCAGCCCCAGGCTAGCCCTGACCCCGTGTTCTGTGCCTCCCCAGGGGCGCTGCACTCCATGCTGGGGGCCATGGACAAGCGCATGTCTGAGGAGGTGAGGAGGGTAGGGGCAGTGGGTGGGTCGTAGGACAGAACCAGGGAGGGGTGCTGAGTGTTGTCAGCCTCCAGAGTGTGAATCCTGCCCCGTGGAGTGGACACAGGCAGCTCTGTGGCTCTGCTTCTGGCATCCTCCCCTGTTCTCTCCCAGGGCATGAAGGTCTCCTGCACTCACTTCCAGTGCGCAGCAGGTGCCTTTGCCTACCTGCGTGAGCACTTCCCTCATGCCTACAGCGTTGACATGAGCCGGCAGATCCTCACTCTCAATGTCAACCTCATGCTGGTGAGGACGCCCTTGTTGGGGCCAAGTTGAATCCAGGGCCGGGCACGGTTAGGGCTGGATCCTAGAGGTCTTGTGCACATGGCAGTGAGGGACAAGCAGAGGCCTGGGCTTTGATCTTTTGAGCCCCAGGTGGATCAGGAGCAGGGCTGTGCTGCTTGGAGTGCGGGAGGCTGGGCGGAGAGGGCATCCGTGTGGTCTGTGCCGGTGAGGAATGGAGTGCATCTCCATCTGCTCTTCCAGGGCCAGGCTCAGGAGTGCCTTCTGGAGAAGTCCATGTTGGACAACAGGAAGAGCTTTCTGGTGGCTCGCATCAGTGCACAGGTAGGGACAGGGATAGACGGTGGCCCGCAAGGGACTGATGTCAGGCTTTTGGTTTACTCCCGATCCCCAACTATAGCCCTGTCCTGGCTTCTAGGTGGTGGATTACTACAAGGAGGCGTGCCGGGCCTTGGAGAACCCCGATACTGCCTCACTGCTGGGCCGGATCCAGAAGGACTGGAAGAAGCTGGTACAGATGAAGATCTACTACTTTGCAGCTGTGGCTCATGTGAGGGCACCGTGGCCACTAGGGCTGGGCTGGGCTGAGTTGCTGTAGCTCAGGAAGTAAGTAGTGACATCTCTTTTTTCCCAGTTGCACATGGGGAAGCAGGCTGAGGAGCAGCAGAAGTTCGGAGAGCGGGTGAGTGAGCCGTGGCAAGGAGGGGACTGGTCCCAGCCTTGTTAGTCAGATCCTCGTGGGGACCCTTCTTCTGTCTCTCACCCCCACATCCCTGGCAGCCCCCCTCCCCCCCCCACCGCTGTAGACCTGGTGTTCCTCATGTGTTGTCCCATCTGTGCAGCCTTCATCCCCAGGGGACGGAGAAGGCGCAGCAGGTTCCCCTCAGGAGATGGTTGGTGGGAGATGTAGGCTGTGGGGTGGAGCTGGAAGGTAGACGCTAAGCGTGGTGCTGTTGGCTGGGCTGGCGCGTGGCTACCTCCTCAGCTCCTTGTCTTCTGATGGGTCACCTGATGGCCAGACAGGCTCGGTGGGGGTTGGGGTGGCGGAAGGAGTAGGGTCCAAGCAGGGAAGGACGGACTGGTCTCTGTCCCCCTCAGGTCGCGTACTTCCAGAGTGCCCTGGACAAGCTCAATGAAGCCATCAAGCTGGCCAAGGTAAAGATGAGGATGAGCCTGGCTGCCCCTCGGAGCCTGGGAAGACAAGGAGCAAGCCTGCTGGGGCTGAGGGGTGTCCTGGCACTGGCTGTGGTTGGCACTGAGCACCCCCATCCCTACCCTACAGGGCCAGCCTGACACTGTGCAAGACGCACTTCGCTTCACTATGGATGTCATTGGGGGAAAGTGAGTTTCTGGGGTTCGGGGTGGCTCTGGTTCCTTCTTGTTAGGAAGGGTCTTGGCCTTTTGCCTGCATCGTTGGGAGGAAGCCACCAGGGCCAGAGAGTAGTGGCCCATGTGGGAGGCTAGGTCCTGGATCCCTGCTGATCACTCAAGACTCCCCATTCCTCCTCCTGACCCCCAGATACAATTCTGCCAAGAAGGACAATGATTTCATCTACCACGAGGCTGTCCCAGCACTGGACACCCTTCAGCCTGTAAAAGGTCTGAAGCTGAGGGGAGGCCGAGGATCGGGGTAGGGGATGAAGATGGGACAGAAGAGAGTCAGTCGAGGTTCGAGTGGGCCTGGTCTCCACGATTCTTCCTCACCCCTCCCAGGTGCCCCCTTGGTGAAGCCCTTACCAGTGAACCCCACAGACCCAGCTGTTACGGGCCCTGACATCTTCACCAAACTGGTACCCATGGCTGCCCATGAAGCCTCGTCGCTGTACAGGTGGGCGGGACAGGCAGGCCCTATTAGCCCAGGGCGGGTTGGGATATCTCAACAGCCATGGGCTTCCAGCAAATTGCTGTCACTTCTCCTGCAGTGAGGAGAAGGCCAAGCTGCTTCGGGAGATGATGGCCAAGATTGAGGACAAGAATGAGGTCCTGGAGTGAGTGCAGGGCTCGGGTGGGAGGCATGGAGGGTACACACCAGACCTCTGTGGGGTCCCCAGTGCTGCCTGCGAAAGGGAGAGGAGTAAATGAAAGGTCTGTTGGCACCAGCAGGCCTCCTGGCTGCGCCCTCCCTGTCCAGGGTCTATATATGCTAGATTAGTAAGTTGAGAGTCACGCATCTTGAGAGGAGGATGTCCCACTGTTTTCAGTAGTGCCCTGGGCATGTTCTGTGGTGGCAGTTGGGATGCTGATTTGTTGTCTGCTAGGACCTCAGACCTTGCTTCAGTGGTGGGAGCTTGCCCTAGTGGGCTTCTTGTGTAGCTGAGGGGTTGAGCCAGCACCCACCTGGTCCCGTTGCCTCTCAACAGCCAGTTCATGGATTCAATGCAGCTGGATCCTGAGACAGTGGACAACCTTGATGCCTACAGCCACATCCCACCCCAGCTCATGGAGAAGTGTGCGGCTCTCAGCGTCCGGCCCGACACTGTCAGGAACCTCGTCCAGTCCATGCAAGGTGAGTGAGGAGGAATAGCAAGCAGGTGGAGGGCAGGAACGTGGGAGTCATCTGCTGCGGCCTTTTCTGTGTCCCTTGTTGACCGAGGATGGAGGTTTCCACTTCTCCCAGCACCTGTCAAAGCACCCACCACACACTTCGGTGAGCCACCGCACCCTGTGTGCCCTCTGTCTGCACTGCTCAGCCAGCACTGGGCTGCACACAAGCCTGACTGAGGGGGCAGTTCTGTCTCCTGGGGGTTGGGCCAGATTGGATGCCTGGTCTGCCTGCCACAGGAGCTGACCCCGCCTCCTCTAAACATGCCCCCAGTGCTGTCAGGTGTGTTCACGGATGTGGAGGCCTCCCTGAAGGACATCAGGGACCTGCTGGAGGAGGATGAGCTGCTAGAACAGAAGATGCAGGAGGCCGTGAGCCAGGCAGGGGCCAGCACGGCTGTGTCCAAGGCCGAGCTGGCAGAGGTGAGGCGAGAATGGGCCAAGTACATGGAGGTCCACGAGAAGGCCTCCTTCACCAACAGCGAGCTGCACCGTGCCATGAATCTGCATGTTGGCAACCTGCGCCTGCTCAGTGGGCCTCTGGACCAGGTCCGGGCCGCCCTGCCCACGCCAGCCCTCACCCCAGGTGAGCCCCCTTCCTATCCCCATGGGGAGAGGCTTGGCGCTGGGGTTTCCTCTGGACTCACTGACCACTGCCGCTCCCAGAGGACAAGGCAGTGCTGCAGAACCTGAAGCGCATCCTGGCCAAGGTGCAGGAGATGCGGGACCAGCGTGTGTCCCTGGAGCAGCAGCTGCGTGAGCTTATCCAGAAGGATGACATCACGGCGTCACTGGTTACCACAGACCACTCGGAGATAAAGGTGAGGCTGGGTGAGCAGTGTGCAGGGGCTGACTCTAGGCTCCACCCTTAGGTGGTGAGGCCCTGAGTGTCTGTCCTCCACCCCCCAACACACTCCCTCAGAAGCTGTTTGAGGAGCAGCTGAAGAAGTATGACCAGCTGAGGGTGTACCTGGAGCAGAACCTGGCCGCCCAGGACAACATTCTCCGGGCACTGACAGAGGCAAACGTGCAGTACGCATCTGTGCGGCGGGTGCTCAGTGAACTGGACCAAAAGTCAGTGTCTGGCCCTGTGTCTCTACCCAGTCCTGCCCAGAGCTGGGCTCCAGTTACTCACCTCCTGCCGGCCCTTCTGCCCGCCAGGTGGAACTCCACGCTGCAGACCCTGGTGGCCTCCTATGAAGCCTATGAGGACCTGATGAAGAAGTCGCAGGAGGGCAAGGACTTCTATGCAGACCTGGAGAGCAAGGTGGCTGCTCTCCTCGAACGGGCACAGTCCACCTGCCAGGCCCGCGACGCAGCCCGCCAGCAGCTCCTGGACAGGTGAGCGTGGCCCCGGGGCTGGGGTGCGGCTGCAGCCCAGACTGAGGTCGAGCTGAGGGGGTGAGTGGCTCCACTTCTTCCCTACCTCGTCCTACAGGGAGCTGAAGAGGAAGCCACCGCCACGGCCCACGGCCCCAAAGCCACTGCTGCCCCGCAGGGAGGAGGGCGAGGCACTGGAGGCCGGGGACCTGCCTGAGGAGCTGCGCAGCCTGCCCCCCGACACCTTCCTGGGGGCTGCTGCCCCACTCCACCTCCCCGCCGGCCCCTTCCCCAGCTCTGCAGGCCCAGGACCCCACTATCTCTCAGGCGCCTTACCGCCTGGTACCTACTCGGGCCCCACCCAGATGTTGCAGCCCAGGGCCCCCCAGGCCCTAGGGCACCCGGTGGTGGCCATGGCACCTGGACCTGCTCTCTACACAGCCGGGGCCTACACACCAGAGCTGGGCCTCGTGCCGCGATCCTCGCCGCAGCATGGCATGGTGAGCAGTCCCTATGGGGGGGTGGGGCCCGGGCCCACCCCACCAGCTGCAGGCCTGCCCTCAGCCCCACCTCCCCAGTTCTCAGGCCCTGAGTTGGCCGTGGGGATTCGGCCAGCCACCACCACAGTAGATAGCATCCAGGCCCCCATCTCCAGCCACACGGTACCACGGCCAAACCCTGCTCCTGCTCCTCCCCGGCCTCGCTTTCCGGGGCCGCCCCCCCAGCCGCTGCCCGTGCCCTACACCTACCCGATGGGGGCCAAGCCACCCCTCGCAGCTCCCCCAGCCCAGCACCACTTTTCTCCTGGGATGCCCGCAGGTTTTTCAGCCCCGAGGACTGGGCCCCAGCCTCACCCCACACAAGCCGTGTTTGGGCCCCAGCCTCCCCAGCAGCCCCTTCCACTCCAGCATCCGCACCTCTTCCCACCCCAGGCTTCAGGACTGGTACCCCCACAGACCCCCTATCCCTTTGCCCCTCAGCCTGGTGTCCTGGGGCAGCCACCGCCCACCCTGCACACCCAGCTCTACCCAGGCCCCTCTCAGGACCCTCTGCCCCCCCACTCAGGGGTGCTGCCTTTCCCCAGCCCTGGGCCCCCTCAGCCTCCCCATCCCACCCTGGCATATGGTCCTGCCCCTTCCCCCAGGCCCCTGGGCCCCCAGGCCCCTGCACTCTCCATTCGAGGCCCTCCGCCTGCCAGCCAGCCCGCCCCCACTCCCCACCTGGTGCCTTCACCTGCCCCATCACCGGGGCCCGGCCCCGTCCCTCCTCGGCCCCCTGCAGCAGAGCCAGCTGTGTGTCTGCGCCGAGGCGCTGCGAGTGCAGATCTGCTCTCCTCCAGCCCTGAGAGTCAGCATGGAGGCGCTCAGCCTCCTGGGGGTGGGCAGCCCCTGCTGCAGCCTACTAAGGTGGATGCGGCTGAGGGCCGGCGGCCACAGGCCCTGCGGCTGATCGAGCAGGACCCCTACGAGCACCCGGAGAGGCTGCAGCAGTTGCAGCAGGAGCTGGAGGCCTTTCGGGGCCAGCTGGGCGATGCAGGGGCTCTGGACGCTATCTGGCGGGAGCTACAAGACGCACAGGAGCATGACGCCCGTGGCCGTTCCATCGCCATCGCCCGCTGCTACTCACTGAAGAACCGGCACCAGGACGTCATGCCCTATGACAGCAACCGTGTGGTGCTGCGCTCGGGCAAGGACGACTACATCAACGCCAGCCGCGTGGAGGGGCTCTCACCATACTGCCCACCTTTGGTGGCCACCCAGGCCCCCCTGCCTGGCACAGCTGCCGATTTCTGGCTCATGGTGCATGAGCAGAAAGTGTCAGTCATTGTCATGCTCGTGTCCGAGGCCGAGATGGAAAAGGTGAGAGGGAGAGGTTGGGTGGGTGCCCAGCAGGGAAACCGGAAAACCAGCCCTAACTGCCCTGTTTGTCCTTCAGCAAAAGGTGGCTCGCTACTTCCCTACTGAGAGGGGCCAGCCCATGGTGCACGGTGCCCTGAGCTTGGCCCTGAGCAGTGTTCGCACCACCGAGACCCACGTGGAGCGGGTGCTGAGCCTGCAGTTCCGGGACCAGAGCCTCAAGCGCTCGCTCGTGCACCTCCACTTCCCCACATGGCCGGAGCTGTGCGTCTGCTGCCCTGGGCGGTGGCTGGGGGGCTGGGAGGGTGGTGCGGCCTTGGAGCAGGTCTGGCTCAGAGATGCCGCCCCACCCTGCAGAGGCCTGCCGGACAGCCCCAGCAACCTGCTGCACTTCATCCAGGAGGTGCACGCTCATTACCTGCATCAGCGCCCCCTGCACACGCCTGTCGTCGTCCACTGCAGGTAGGTGTGGGTAGCTCCCAAGCGGCCCTCCTCTGGGGGCTCCTGGGCTGGCCTCACAGCCCCTTCCTGCCGCAGCTCCGGGGTGGGCCGCACGGGAGCCTTCGCGCTGCTCTACGCGGCTGTGCAGGAGGTGGAGGCTGGAAATGGGATCCCTGAGCTGCCTCAGCTGGTGCGGCGCATGCGGCAGCAGAGGAAACACATGCTGCAGGAGAAGGTGAGGATCCAGGCGGGAGCTGGGATGGGCCCTCCATCCTGGGTGACGGGCCCGCCCGGCTGACCAGGCCCAATGCGCCCCTGCAGCTGCATCTCCGGTTCTGCCATGAGGCGGTGGTGAAACACGTGGAGCAGGTCCTGCAGCGCCACGGCATGCCCCTTCCGTGCAAGCCCTCAGCTGGCACCAGTGTCACCCAGAAGGTGAGGGAGGAAGCCCCTGGGGGCTGCTGGGACTGACACTGCCTCGTGGACTCCATCTTCGCCCATTCTTGTCTCCTCAGAATCACCTTCCTCAGGACTCCCAGGACCTGGTTCTCGGTGGGGATGTGCCTATCAGCTCCATCCAGGCCACTATCGCCAAGCTCAGCATCCGGCCTCCCGGGGGCTTGGATTCCCCGGCTGCTGGCCTGCCAGGCCCTGTAGAGCCCCCAGGCCTGCCGCCACCCAGCCTCCCAGAGTCCACCCAGCTCCCGTCCTCCTCCCCACCCCCTCTGTCTTCACCCCTGCCTGAGGCCCCTCCGCCTGAGGAGGAGCAGCCAGTACCTGAGGTCCCCAGCCTGGGGCCCCCCTCCTCCTCCCTGGAGCTGCTGGCCTCCCTAACTCCTGAGGCCTTCTCTCTGGACAGCTCCTTGAGGGGAAAGCAGCGGATGAGCAAGCAGAACTTTCTGCAGGCCCATAACGGGCAGGGTCTGCGGGCTGCCCGGCCCACTGATGACCCCCTCAGCCTTCTGGATCCACTCTGGACACTCAACAAGACCTGAACAGGGTTTGCCTGCCTGGTCCTTGCACTACGTTGTCTCCCATGCCAGTCTCTGCCCCTCTTGAGGTGGGGCCTAGTCTTACTCCCATTCCTGCTGCCTTCAGCCC
>NW_006798282.1:1280549-1370121 GCF_000442215.2 Lipotes vexillifer
GGGCGGGGGGCTGGGCCCCAGTAGCACCACCTTTAGCGAGTGTGGAGGTGGAGGGGGTCACCTTGGTTTCCACACCTCTGAAGTGGTTAGGCAAGATGGCCTCTAGAGCTGGCTTGCTAAACTTCCCCAGCTTGTAAACTGTTCCTCTGACTTGTATGGCTTCTGGCAGGAGCTGCTCTGAGCTGAGAACGGTCTAACCAAGTGCTGCACCTTAGGCACCGGGAGGGTGTAAATGATGCCAGAGCTCATCCAGGGGAAGACACAAGTGGCTCACAAAGCCCCTGGCTGATGTGATTTTTAAAAAAAGTTTAATATTACAGTCATGAGGCAGGACAGGACAGTTGAGAGGCAGCTTCCCAAAGATTCAGCTCTTTCCCCAGTCCAGGTCCAGTGCATTGCCCCACAGAGCACCCCAGCCAGACCAGCCAGACGGGCAGGGAGGGCCACCCTCAGTCCAGCTTCTCCAGCACAGAGGGCACGTATACTAGGCTGAGCTCGCTGCCAAAGTTGCAGACAATGGCAGCATTGTCCAGCACCAGGATCTGGCGGGCCGGCTGGGCCTCACTGTTCTTCCCCAGGTAGACTGTCTGTAACAGGTCCCCGTAGTTTAGGTCCCAAAAGGAAACACAGCCCTGGCCGCCAGTCACCAGCAGGTTGTCTGAGATGACACCCAAGCTTGCACCACAGCCCAGGTCCTGCAGGCAAGGACAGGACAGGCTCGGTGTCTTGAATCCTTCCCTAAAACACCGAGAATCCCGTGGCCCCCAACATGCCTACCTGCTGAATGGAGTAGAGCCTGATGCCTGTGCTGCGGTCCCAGATGCTGATGAGGTCATCTAGGCCACTACTGATGACACAGGAGGTGGTACAGGTGAGGGAGGTGACATCCCCACGGTGAGCGAACATGTGGCTGACCCGGCTGCCAGTCAGCACATCCCACAGGCAGATGGCCCCATCTTGTCCTCCACTGGCCAGCACCATGGTCTAAGGGAACAGGCACAGGGGAGCTGGTCACTGTGGTGAAACACCTCTGTCCACAAGGGTGGCTTAGTGCCCTGCTGGGTGGGAGCCCTCACTCTGCTTCACAGAGGCCCTTGGGGACCAGCTCCCAGCAGTTAGAAACAAAGGCCATGGGCCTGGCTTGGTACCCCGCACCCCACCCACGGCCCTCACCTGGTCAATGTACACAGTCGTGATGGCCCCTGAGTGGCCTTGCAGGGTGAAGAGGCAGCATGAGTCCTCCAGACGGTACACCTGGGGCAGAAACAGGTATCAGATTCTGGGATTTACCAAATCACACTTTGACCAGGAATTCCCTTCCACAGTTCATCCAGGACACCTCCAGCCACTCCCTGACTGACCCCATGTGCTCCCCACCCCCTGTGCTGGGCCACCCCAGTGCCCAAGAGATGGTGCCAACACTTACTCTCAGTGTGTGGTCCTGGCTCCCAGTCACGAGGCGCCCGGCAGCTGCCTTCAGGGCTGTGATGGGCTTCTGGTGTGCACAGGGCACCGTGTGGGTCAGGTGACAAGCCACTGCGTCACTGCTGCTGTACATAGGGGATGTGGGGGAACTGCCCCGCCCTGGGGCCCCTGGGGACAACAGGCCAAGTGAGGGATCTCCGAGAAGACACCCTGCAGGCAGCCCCTCCGCTCCACCCACCAGGTGCAGGCACCAGCCCAGCCCAGGTCCCCTGACCTCGGAACTGCAGGGGGCTGAGCGCAGTGTGAGTCTCCAAAGAGAAGAAATCAAGGGAACCGTTGAGCCGGGCAGCCACAATCCTGGAAGAGAAGAGCGGCTGCCAGGTGGCTCTCCCTCAGAGCCCCCAGCTTTGGGGCTGAGCACCGCAGGCCCTTGACAGGCCTGTCCCACTGGCTCTGGGAACAGTGGAGCCATGAGGGACTGTGGCCAAGAGGGAAGCACAGGTGCTGGGGACCAGGTTGCAACTCCAATTATTAACCTCTGTGCCTCAGAGTCTTCATCTGTGAAATGGGAACAACTGTACCCACCTCACAGCGTGGTCATGAGGAGTAAATGAGCTAGTATGTGTAAAGTGGTACCTGGGGAACATCATGTAAGATAGGAAATTAAAAACAAAAACAAACAAGGGGTATGGGCAGTCCCCCTCCACATCCTGGAGCTAAAGGAAAGGCTTCAGGGGAGGAGAAATAGGACGTAAGGTGAGGCTATGTTTTAGAGCCACAGAAGGCTCTTTTCTGTCTCCATCACAGAAAAGCAGCTTCGACCCAAGCACCACCTGCTCCATTTCCTTTTTCCACAAAGAAATAAGGACTATTCTCCACTGCCCCTGATTCCTAGGCACAGGTTGCAGGTTGATGGGCAGAGATGGAGACATTTGCCCTGTGGCCCCAAAGCTTTGAAGTGAGTGGGGTTCAAAATCTTACTCCAGCAAAGGGCAATGCACATCTTCACCTCTGCCCATAATCTGAAGGATCTATGGCAGAGATGGAAAAGGCACAGGGGTGGGAGGGAGAGACCATGGAACTTTGGGGGTTGAGCTGAGACATGTGGGCTTTCCCTAAAATTCAAAAAAAAAAAACAGCAAGGGAGAATTTCCAAGCGTGGAGAACCCAGTGAACTTGGCCAGACTGCAGGGTAGGATGTTAGCTAAATAAGGCCTGACTGAGCAAGAAGCCTGGAAATGGCAGGAATAACAGCTGCAGCCAACAGAAACTGACAGGTAAGAGCAAGGGGTATCCCCGCCCCGAGAAAATGAGGCTCCAGCTTTAGCTTAGACGGTGGGGCCACAAACGGTCAGGGACCCTGCAAGAAAAGCCAGCATGGGTCAGGCAGGTGAAGCATTCAGCAAAGGCACCTAGTCATGGGTGAGGCCCAGGTTTCTCAGCCCAGAGGTGGGAGCTCAAGCCTGAGAAGCCGGGAATCCTCCTCTCCCAGGGAGTGTGTGATCGAGCCCCGGGAATACCCAGCGAACAGCCGTGCTGAGGAGGGAGGCGAGGACAGTGTCCAGCATCAAAGGGGAAAAGATGGTTCTTCTGAAAATGCATTTTTCTGGAACTGAAAACCCAGGAAACCTAGAAAGGTCAGTATTGACAGGCTACCTAGAGCAACTTTGACTTCAGAAGGGTGAGGAGAACTGCTCAATCTCCATGTGCCAGGCCCTATTCTAAGTGCTTCCTGCCTGTTAACTCTTGGAGCTGTCACCCTCCCACTGAGGTGGACTACCTGCTGTTCACAGGTGTGGGGCTTGGCACCGAGTAGGGAAGTCAAGTCACGCACCAGTGAAGGGGAAGCAGGGCTCAAACCTCAGAGTGTGCTGGGCTGGGCTGTCTAGGGTTAAGGCAGGCATCCTAGCTAGCACTCGCACCTTTTGTCCAGGAAGACGAGGGCCGTGATGCCCGAGGAGACCTCCTCGCTGCTGCAGCGCAGAGTGCCCTCGATGGCGTCCCACACCTGCAGGCCCAGAGGCTGTGAGCACCTGCGAGCTAGGAGGGCCCACAAACCCCCTGCACAGACGTCCCCTCTGCCCACCTCCAGCCGGCCACTGCTCCGCCCCACCACGATGAGGCTGCCCTGCAGCTCCAGGCTCCAGATGGAGCCATCTGCGCTGGGGGCCCAGGCGAGGGAAGGGGAGCCCTTCTCAGGAGGAAAGCCCCCCTCGTCCTCAGGGGCCTGGGGCAGCGTGGGCCCGGGCGAGGGTGGGCGCAGGGCTGGTGTGTGGACGGGAGCCATTCCCTCCTCCTGGTACAGTCGCTGCACCAGGTGGCTGAAGTCATAGCCTGGGGAGGCCTGAGCACGGCGGCAGCCCGCCCGGTACCGGGGCTCGGGCTGAGCGGGTTCTAGGAGCTGTGGCTGCGCTGAGAAGTTGGTGTCGATCAAGCAGGTGAGGTCCGGCTGGTCCCCGAAGAGGGAAGCTGGTGGAGGGCCCCGGGGACGATGCCGTAGTGGAGGACTGTCCCCAGGCTCCTCTGGGCCACCCTTCCCACCGTCTGACAGCCGTTCCCAGCTCTCCTGAGCCTCCAACACGCTGCCAACACCACTGTCCTGGCGCTGCCTGCTGGGGGGCGGGGAGGGTGGGGTGAGGACAGTGGGGCACAGATGCAGGGCAGGGCATGGGTGGGAGGTGGGGGGGTACCTACCCCGGGTGTGGGATGCGAGTGAGGCAGTCTCCAGTCTGCGCGTCCCACACGCACACGTGGCCTGCCAGGCAACAGCTCACCAGCAGCATCCCGTCACTGGCCAGACACTCGATGTCCTGCGGGAGCACAGCATGGACATGGGCACGGGCGCTGGTGTCTGCGCGGCCCAGGCCTCAGGCGCCCCCAGCTCCCGCCCGCACTCACCATGAGGTGCCCGCGCAGCACCAGGGGCACAATCTCTGTCTCGGGTGGCGCGTAGCCGTAGTCATCGCAGGGCAGGTCTCCACGCCGCCGCCGCCCGGGCCCCGAGCCGGGTTGCCCGTAGTTGCGAGGGCAGAGCACGCGGTATAGACAGAGCAGCAGCAGCACAAGGACGATGCCCGAGGCCAAGCCGAGTGCTGCCACCCTGCGCCGGGCGGAGCCTGGTGAGGCGTGCCCCATCCCCCCCCCCATCCCTGCCAGCCGCCCCCCTCCCTCGTGGGCCTTACTTGTACAGGGTGATGTCTCTGTGCGCCTGCGCTGTGCCTGGCCCCTTGGGGCCGGCCTCCCAGAGCCCACCCTGCCCAGGCTGCGGCGGGGGCCAGGCACTGCGGCCGTCCTGAGGGTGCCGCCCCTCCAGGGCCTCCCTCGGGTTCAGGCGGAGCGTGACTGGGATGACAGGCAGGAGGCTGATGTACCTGGGGCCGGGCAGCGGGCAGCCTCAGCAGAGACGCCCTCGGAAGGGACCCCCCTCCTGCTGCTGCCCCAGTCCCCATCTCTGCTCTTCACACGGGACTCAGCTCAACCTGCCAGGCTCCAAGAACACCCTCTCAGGACAGTCTTCCCAGCATGGGTTGGGGCAGCAGAGGTAACATCCCTCCCCAGCTCAGCTCTGGCACCCCAACCTTGCTCTGTCACAGAAACCGGCAGCCAAGCCATCACTGCCATGTCTGTCACCCATTCTGGCTCAGAGTGGGTAGGAGTGAGTGAGGTGGATCTCATTCTGGCCAAGTGGCTGACAGGAACCTATGACTCCCCAGAGCAGGGCCCTGGGCTACTCTTAGGTTGTGGATGCTTGGAGCCCTGGCTCCTACTTCACAACCTTAGGGGTGTTTATTTGAAAGGAAATGCAGAATTCAAACCACAGGGTCTCCCTCCTAAAGGGAAGGGATGCTCTGGGGACAGTGAGCTGACATCACCAGGTGGAGAGGTGGAACCTGGCACAGCCCAACTCACCTCTTGGCCAGTGTGATGTTGTAGTAGCTGAAGAGCGTTGGCCAGTGGCGGAAGGACAACTTTCTCCAAAGTTCCTCATCCTCAGTCCCCCAGGTTACCTCTGGGGCTGGGCTATCATGGACGCCCTCAGCTGGAGCCCCAGGCTCGGGCAGCTCCCCTGGCAATGTCTGGTTCTCGGGTAACTTAGAGGCACCAGGTGGGAAGATGGAGAAGGCGGGGTCCGGGTGGCTGGCAGGCAGCACACCACTGGCAGGCACAGGCATGGAAGCCAAGGCGCCCTCGCCCAGAGGGCTCTGCTCTGTCACCTGGGCAGTGAGGTATGTGCGCAGCCCTGCTGGGTCTGTGTACACCAGGATGCCAATCCAGACAACGGTGCCAGCCTGCAGTGGGGCACCGGGTGCTCAGCAGGACCTCTGGGAGGAACGGACAGCCCCAACCTGTCCTACCCTCCTGCCTTCCCAAGTCCTCCCACTATGACTGGGGGCCAACTGCCCCCCAGAGGGACCTAGTTCCCTTTCCATGGTCAGGGTTTGGGACTCCTGGCCTGGAAACAGAGGTGCACCCTTAGGTTTGTTACAGAACTTTCCCATCCCCAAACCCCATCTCAGCTTGGGCCAGAAAGCTGCTACCTTTCCCATGGTCAGCATGGCCAGAGGGACCAGCTGCATGACCTGCTCTACAGACACCACGGGTCCTAGTCCTCAGAGGGCCTCAGCCTCGCTGCCGTCTCACTTCAACTCCTTAGGAGAGGCCCACTGACCAGAGGCCAGCCCTGCCCCTTCTCCCCTCTGCCCAGCCCAGCATTTTCTGATGCCTGCACAGTGAACCCTGACTCGGGCAACCATGGTAGCTCCATCCCAGAGCACCCCGTCCTGGGTCACCCTGGGGAGACGACTCCTCTCCCTGACAACCTCGGCTACCTCTCCAAAGATAGGTTTGTCACCCCAGAAACCACCAGGGTCTGGGCAGGAGGGTAGAGTGAGTGGCTTCCCAAAGCCAGGCTTCAAGAGGCCATGAAGGCCTGAGGGGCACCCCCCACCTCCAAGGCGAATGCAAAATGCAAGAGGGACTTGAGCGCTGGCCCTCGGGCAGGGGTGGCAGGTACCATGATGAGGCGCTGTGCCAGGCGGGTTCGGGCCAGGAAGTAGACGACACGCAGCCTCTTGGGGAGCCGCAGGTTTCGGAAGGAGGACGGTTGCAGTGTGATGGTGTGGGGTGTGGACGGCCGCACAGCCAGCTGCCGCTCGAAGCGTGCTGGCCGCCCCGCCGGCTTAGCTGGGGGCAGGCAGGCCTCAGGAGGCAGCCGCTTGTTCAGGTCCGCTAGCTGTTGGGGGTGCAGTGGTCAGGGCCCAAAGCTGCTGTCCAGAGGCTGTCCGCAGGGGGCTGCTGCCCTGCCCGAGGCCTGCCCCTCTCTCACCCAGAGATCCCCTGAGCACAGCCAGGGATGCGGAGGAGGTGGGTGGGCAGGGCTCAGCCCAGTCCTACCTCCATCCGGCGAATGTCAATGGACAGGACAGTGGTGAAAAACAGCATCTGAAGGAAGAAGTCAGACACCAGGCCCACGACGGCAAAAAGACAGAACTCCTGGAATTAAGCAGATGAGGGGACACCATGACCTCACGGCCCAACACCTAGAGAACCAGTTCCGTGCCTGCAGGCACCTCGGAATCTGTAGGGCAGTTTCAGGCAAGGCACAGCAGAGAGAAAGAAAAGAAATGCTGGTAATTCTGAAATCTGGGAGCAGCCAAGGAGGATAATGCAGCAGCTCCCTCCCTCCCCACAAAGGGGCAGCAGAGACCTCCCCCCCACCCCCCCGCCCCCCGACCCCAACACCTTTACCCAGAGAAGGCTGATGCCCGAACTTGGAGGTGAGGTGCGCCTTGACCCACTTGGAAAGTTCTTTTTTTTTTTTTCCCGGTACGCGGGCCTCTCACTGCTGTGGCCCCTCCCGCCGCGGAGCACAGGCTCCAGATGCACAGGCTCAGCGGCCATGGCTCACGGGCCCAGCCGCTCCGTGGCATGTGGGATCCTCCCGGACCGGGGCACGAACCCGTGTCCCCTGCATCAGCAGGCAGACTCTCGACCACTGCGCCACCAGGGAAGCCCCAACTTGGAAAGTTCTGAGCCCCACGAGCCTGCTACCCAAAAAGCCCTCCCTGACTGAGCCCCTGGCCCTGCTCACGTGCCATGGACCAACACCTACCTAGAGCCCAGGCCTGGCCTGGTTTGGGGGCTCTCAGAAATATTCCTGGCCAGTGACCACACTGGACCAATGAAAGGAAGGGAAGAGCTCAGGGGGGAATTAATTCTGCCCTGAAACTGAAAAGGGGTGGTCTCTCTGCTCCCCAAGCCCTGTGGATAGATGGAATTTTCTCAGATTTAACTTTTTCTCCCCTGCCCTTGTTGCAACCTCTGGCACATCACCATGGCTTCTACTCAAATGTGGGGTAAGATGAAGGATGGAGCACATGGTGGCACCATGGTCATGTCAGCTCTAATGTCCCAAGACTGCCCGCATCCTGCAGACGCCCTCTGGCGGGGGTGGAAGCCTGGGGCCCCTGTGGTCTCAGCTCATCCCCAAACCTCAGCAGGCCTGCATGCTGTGGGGGAAGGACAGGGAGGGGATGGCTCTTCACTCCCTTCGCACAACTTGTCCTGGAACCGGCAGCAACAGTCTGGGCTTCTGACTCAGTGTGGGTCCACCCCCACCTCTGCTCACAGCCCCACAGCAGGGCCAGGGCTATGGGTAATGGCCGGTGGCCCTCCCAGGGTGCGGGCCATGTGTTCAGAGGCTGCAGGGGTGGGTCAGGGCTCGGGCCAGGAAAGGCAGGAAGGGCCCAGTTCAGGGGCCCCAGCGTGTTCTGCCTGAGAACTAGGAAACGAGGTCTGACTGGACTGCACAGTGGGCAGCCAGCCTCTGCTGCACCCACCAAGCCTCCTCCTACCACTTGGGTGAATGAGAGATAGGCAGAGAGGGGCAAGGACAGGGTCAAAGGCAGAGGCTGCCAGGCTGGGAGCTCAATCCCGTGGCCCATTCTCGGCTCACTGAGTCCTCCTCCTGAACCAGCTATGCCAGGACCACCCTGTGCACGGTGACAGCCATCTTGCCAGAAGAGGGCCCACCTCATAGGTGAGGGTGGCAGTGTAGAGGGGGTGTGCCCCGCACTGCTGGGGAAACAGCAGCTGGCTCCATGCTCACCTAAGCTACAGCCCTGGAGGGGGCCTTACCTGGATGGCAGGCACAAGGGTAAAGTAGCCAATGAGAATGATGCCCAGCTCTGTGGCCATGTTCTTCATGATAGACCAGCTCTCATTGCTTAGGCCTGCAGAGGATGACAACAGGACCATGGGGCCAGCACGTGACCGCTGTCCGCTACGTGTCTGCACACAACCACATGGGGAGCCTTCTGAGGCAGCCATTCCACCAAAGCGCCCCAACCCTCAGGATCCTGCCAGTGCCTGGGCTCCAAGGTGCTGCTGTCACAGCTGCAGGGAAGGAGGGTTTGGAGGGTCCAGGGGAGAGCTACAACCATCAGAGGAAGGGAGAAGCAGGGTGTGAGCTGAGCAAACCCAAGAGGAGAGCCAAGTGACCCCAAAGCTGGCACATCCAGCCTCACGTGCTGTCCTCGTTGGGTGTGCGTGGTCTGTCTGCACGTGAGAGAATGACTCGAGAGACAGAGGAGGTCGCTGTGTTCTACCTCAGCCCCTCCCTGGACCCCAGGCTATCACACAGTCTCATGTTTAAAGCTGAGCGCCTAGTGGACAGCGGCCATTTCCCCTAGTCTCCTCAGAGCCCTACATCTAGTGCAGAGCCTGGCCTCTCACAGAAGCTCACAGAGGTTTGTTGATTGAACAGCCTGCCCCCAGCCCTGCTCCCACAGATAGGGGGTGAGGAGGAGCAAGAGCTCAGACCTCCAGGCTCTTTTCTCGCTTTCGCCAGAACCCCGGATCCCCAGCTCCTGCCACGGAGGCCACAGGGGGCTTTCCTGACAGCTGTGGAGGCAGCGTCTCTGAGGTGGCCAGCTTCAGGGGCCTGGGCCTCATGTGACGGAGTGAGGCAGGAGGAGAAAAGACCAGGCGCCAGCCTGACGAAGGGTCAAACATATGAGCCCCGCAGCAGAGTCTGGTGTGCTTTCTGACTGACACATGAACCAGGACGAAGCACGGCCTGGTGACTCCACAGCTCCTCAGGGCTCATGCTAACAAGCTGCCATGTGACGCTGGAGGCCACAGCAAGGGAGGCTCCTGGGCTCCCTGTTTGCTCAGCGGGAAGAGGTAGCACCGCCCCCTCCCCTGCCCTAGTGCACCCTGCACTCCCCACCTGTTACCTTGGGCGATGCGCAGCTTCACCTCGAGGTCCACTGGGGTGGAGACCACTGACTTGGTGAGCACCAACACGTTCTCGAGCCCAATGACCACCACAAGGTAGGGGAAAATCTCACTGGGGACAGAGCGAGAGGGTGAGCACAGCGCTGAGGAGGGCCCCCAACACACAGCTGGTTCTCAATGGGTTTGGGTCCGGGGGGGCTGTGGGGTTGGCACCTTACAGTGGGGGCTGCTGAGCGACTCGCACAGCACAAGACTGACCCCCGTCCCAGGAGGCCCTCTGTCTGCACGGCTCTCAGCTTTCAGGCAGGCTTCGAAGCCGTGCGGGGAGAGAGCAACCACCCCCATCTCCATCCATCCAGCACAGCGGAGAGAGGCCCCTGGGCTGCCCAGCTGCCAGAGCACAGCTCTCGGGGCCTCCCCACACCAGACTCCCATACCAGCCAGAGACCACCCAGCCAAGTCATCAGGACTAAATGGAAGGGGGATGAGACCAGCCTAAAGCCCTACTTGCCTCTGCGGAGAAGCTGTGTTTGGAGACCAGCAATTGTTTCTAAAGAAAATTCTCCTAGCTCTCTGAGACCAGAGGCTCCCACTACCAGTAACGGTCTATGAGGGAATACTAGGCACAAAGAACACCAGCCGAGGCAAACCTCACTGGGGTCTCCACTGTAGAGCAGCGGAAGTGGGGGGCTCTGAGGGCAGAGCAGACAGCTCTGGCAGGAGGGGGTGTTTAGCACCATCACCTTTAGGAAAGGAAGCAGTTCTGTGAGCAAGGAAGGTAACAGAAAACACAAAATCACTGTTCCTGAGACCAGTCTGACAGGCCAAGGCAGGGCACAGGACAACTGGCAGTACGCGCTAATGGAGAGGCAGGTGGGGCCCAGCAGAGCTGAGGAGACTGAAGCCCAAGGACACACCCAGGGAAGGGTTTTCAGACCACGTTTCAGAGAGAAATGGCAGGGAAAGCAAACCATGGAAAGGTGACAAATTAGAATGTGTTTATGTCCTATGTCTTTTAAAAAGCTCACTCTAACGTTACCTATTTTATTAGGCATTTAAATGTTTTAATAGTAAGAAAGGAAGAAATGTACCTTCTGTGTCACACCCATCTATGGCTTAAGCCATCAAGAAGCAATTTGCACGTGTATACATAATATACAAATACATACATACAAATCCATGTACCCTATACACACACACAATACATACCCATATATATACGCATAAACACACATATATGCATATATAAATACCTACCCCATATATACACACACAGAAATAGACACATGAACGTACATACATACACACACATAACTATATATGTATTATATGTAAATATAGATATACTTTGTATATACATATGTATGAACACAAATCAGGTAACTTAAAGAGGAAAAAAATGTACCTCTTAAATGTCAAAATAACCATGTGAGAATATGGGGCAACAACACGTGTCCAGTGCAGGGCAGGCCAAGTGCCCAGAGGTGCAAGGTCCTCCGGCCTGCGGTCCCCACCCTGCCACCCAGTGGAGCCTGCTCGGGACCTACCCGCCGTTGAGGGTGGGCGTCAGGCCGAAGAGTGTGCAGAGCCCCACCGACATGAGCAGTGAGCTAAGCACTGTGACCACGGCGGCCAGAGCCAGCCCCCACTTGGACTTGACCATGTCGATCTTGCCTGGAGGGCAGAAAGGGCACATCAGGATAGCATCTCCCCAGAGCCTGGCACACACAGGCCCTTCTAAACTGAGCTCCTAGGAGGGGAGCGTGCCCTGATAGCTGAGGAAGGGAAGGCCCCGGTTTGACCAACGAAGGTGTACACTTCCCAGTCTCAGGGGCGTAGTGTGTCCTTTGGGAACCCTTACCCAAGATGGGACTTTTCTTGAGAAGAGGAGCCCTGGACCCACCCGAGCCCCTGAGACTCTGTGGGGTGGTGAAGCCCCAGTTTTTGTAACCACCAAGCACGTTCTACATCTCTGCCTGGGCCACCTGCACAGGCAGGGACGGGGGCGATCTGGAAATGCCCGTATTAGCTCAGAGAAAGACCCAGCCTCCTTGCCGTGGACCTACGCGTGGAGAAGTAGATGTAGGCAAACAAGATGATGTAGGTGGTCACAAGGGGGATGAGCTCAGCGATGCCAATCTCCTCCTTGAAGTGCACGTGGACCAGGCTCTCTGCCCGAAGGCTGCAGTTGGGGCTGGGGTGCAGGAGCATCAGGCGGGCCCGCAGGCTGCCCAGAAACCTGGTCATGGAGTGGGGTCGGGTAGATGGACTGTACCTCTTGGTCCAGGGGACAAAGACAATCCCTGAAAGGAAGGTCTGTCGGGGCTTCCCTCCTCCCCCTGTGTTGGAGGGAGCTTCTCTGTGGTGTTTAACCTTCCCTCCAGTCTCCAGGGTGGGGTGGTGGGGGGTTGGAAGAATTAAAACCTTGGCAAAGGTGTCTCAGGACCTCCCCCTCAGCACCCCATTCCCAACCGATCACCCCACTCCGACTGCCAAAGGCCCAGAACAGCCAATCAGCAGCATCCTACGGGCCCTTGCTGGGAGCTGTCTGCAGCAGTCTGCTGGGAAGGTTCTGAGGTCACATGGGGCTCAGTAGTAACCAGCTGGGGACCCCTACCCTAGGCTCAAGAGAGACCACTGGAGGCACCAGGACACTGAATGTGCCAGCCCTGCCTTCGTCCCTATTCTTTTTTTTTTTTTTTTTTTTTTTTCATGTATGAATGGGTATTCTATACATAATAAAGATTAATAGTTTAAATCAGTGAGGAAAAGCAGATTAATTAAAAAATAATGTTGAAATCATATTTTTCACAGTATTTGTTAAAATTGATTTAGCAGTTTTTATTATTTTTATTTTTTTTTTCCTATCTTTTTTGGAGTTTTTTTTTTTTTGGCCATGCAGTGCAGAATGCAGGATCTTAGTTCCCCGACCAGGGATCAAACCCATGCCACCCCCGCCCCTGGAATTGGGAGTGCGGAGTCTTAACCAGGGAAGTCCCAGCGGCCCTTATTCTTTTTTTTTTTCCTATCACCCCTTATTTTTAGCTAGCTGTCAGGTCATCCCACTCAAGTGTCAGCAGACAGCACCCTTCAACCTAAGGGATATAAACATTTCTACAGGAGGCCTGAGAACTCCAAGTTCCCAGGGGGCATTCTGGACACTCTAACCAGAACAAGGACTAGTCAAAGCCTCCTGTCATTCCACAGCCCCGTCAGGAGCCCTGAGCATTGATGGCCTTACTTGGCATCATAGTGCTGGAAGACCAGGGTGATGGTATACGAGACCAGCCTCTTCCTGGTGTAAAGGCTCACTCCGCTGTACTTTCCAGGGACACCGAACAGCAAGTCTGCAGACAGAACGCAGCAGGTGCTGACAAAGGAACGGCAGCTACTGTAGAGACACCAGAACCCCTCTCCACCCCCATCTTTGGAAACTAGGGGTAACCCCTGATCTGCTAGAGCAGCCATCAAAGAGGATGTGGTGACCAACAGGCCCTCTGGCGGGTTCTCAAGGAACCTGCCCTGGGGGTACCTTTGAGCGTGGCTGAGGTCTGCAGGGTTTTAGGTTCGTGCTGATGGATGGTTCCGATGATGTCAGGATCTGCATGGAAGTGTTCCCGGTCATTCTGCCAGAAGTTCCCAGGGGACAGCAGCAGGCATCCATGCTCGGGGAGGAGGTTCCGGAGCTTCCTGAGGCCTGGCAGCAGGTCGGTCACCTGCAGGCATACCTCCTCCAGGCTCCTGGTCCCGGAGCTGTGTGGGAGACAGGACGAGGCACCTGCTGTGTCTGCTAGCACAGGATAGGCCCACTGCACTTACGAGGTCTCCTCCGTCATCAGGCTCCCAGATGCCTGGTATCTCAAAGAGCCTGAGGACCAGGGCAGCAGGGGAAGTTCTTCCAGGTGGTCAACAACCAAACCATGTGGCTGTCTGACCTTCAAAGTGCATGTGGACCCCAAAAGCCCATCACCTCCGAGGAGAAGCAAGATCTGGGAGTGTACACAGCCCCGCTCACTAGAATACCTTGGCCAGTTCAGCAGGCAGAGGGGATAGGGTGAAAATCAAGGGCTTTGTCTTGTTCACCAAAATGACTGTCAAAGCCCTCAGCTAACTAAAACCCAGCAGTGAGGCAGCTTACAAAGACAGCACACTCCAGAGAATCACTGGTGGGCTGGGATTTCAGAAGTGTACCCCCAGGGACAGCTTGCTTCTTGTCAGCATGGCCACCACCATTAGATTCACATCTCACAACCCCTAGGCAGTGAGCCCTCTGGGTCACGAGTCAAACAGACCTCAGCTTGTCACAGGGTTGGCCCAGTGGATACCTAGTCTGTCTGAGACCTGGCGACGAAGCTCAGGGCTCTACCTGTGCCATCTGCACAGGTCCAAGGGGAACATAGCCACAGTGGACCCACAAGCGTGCTGAGAAAAGCAAAGCGAGCCCACCCACCTCTTTCTCACTTGTTCACCTTCCACAGAGCTGGCTGGCTCAATGGACATACACTGAGGGCTGCCCCCTCCCTTCAATACAGAGCTGGATCAGGGAGGCTGCGGTCCCAGGGAGGGATACCTGTCTCTCAGCACATGGTTCCGGATCTCCTCCACCAGCTGGAATGCCCGGGACAGAGGTGAGCGGAACACATCTACTGCCAGGAGGTTCTTGTGCCAGGGAGATACTGAAGACTTCACAAATATCTGCTGGATATAAGCCACCGGGGCACCCACGTACTGCAGAAGAAATGGGGGAGGGTTAGAAAGGTCAGCTCAGCACAAGAGGGAGAAACATGGCCCGTACTCAGGAAGGATTTACTGAGCACCTACTACGGGCAAAGCAATGCGGGGCCAACAGGACAGGCCTTCAAAAATGAAGATGTCCAAAGGGACTTCTTACCACTTAATGGACCACTTTCTTACACATTTTCCAAAAGAATAGGGGTTGCCAAACTATGGCCACAGGCCATAAATTGAGCCTGGCACCTGTTTTTCTAAATAAAGTTTTCCTGGAACACAGCCATACCCATCCCATTCTGCACTGTTCTGCTTTCATGCAACAATGAGAGGTGAGTGTTCACGACAGATGGCATGACACACAAAACCTAAACAAAACCTACTATCTAGCCCTTGATGCAAAATGCCTGCTGACCCTGAAATAGGCCATAAGCTCCCCAAAGGGTGTAGCCTACCTTGCCGATCCTGGTTTGGCCACTTGCAGGTCACTGGTTTTTGAAGCTCAATAGACCCAGTTCTAAATCTCTACTCTCCAACTGTATGGCCTTGGAAATGTTTTTGACTTCTCTGGATTTCAATTTCCTCAGTGAAAGGGAGATAATGACATTCACCCTGCAGCATCACTACGATTTGCACACAAGCACACGCACACACACACACAAACAGCACATGCTGAGACTTAAGTGCCGATGGAAACACTAGCAGTAACAGGTGTGGCGCATCGTCTCACTGATCCCAGAACAGGCCTGTGAGAAGCAAAGTGACTCTCTAGGGTTTCAGGACTCAAGAAGGATGGTGTGAGGATGCAAACCAAGGTCTCCTCATTGAACACCACACTTTTCTCACTAGAACCTGCCATCTATCCTTAAAGAGCTAATATGCACTTAAGTGACAAAAGTGACACACATGTAATAGGCGAGGAGTGACTTCCAGCGACGGATGTGTCAAGGAGCACCCCCAAAACAAGGTACTGGACTAGCTGCAGCAGAGTTATGGCCGGAGAGGAGCTGAGTGGAGGCACGAGGTGGGGAAGGGTTGGTGGAAGAGGGGCAGTGAGGGCCTCTGAGGAGCAGCCTGGACAACACAGAGGAGTCCTGGCAGGTAATAATGGAACTCACAGCAAAAATGAGAGGTGGCCAGGATGACACCTGACTGAGCTGTCTGGATTTTAACCAGTTGACAAACAAAAGCCCCTGACTATCTCTGAGAGGGAGGGGCAACCTGACAAGGCAGTGCTCTGGAGACCCCCCTAAAGTTAGGCTGTCATTCACCCAGAGACAGGGATGGTGTGCCCACAGGCGTGAGGCACTGTGAAGAGCAGGCTAGAGGAGCCGGGCCTGGCCGAGGGACGAGGGGACTGTCCTGAAGCCTGTGCCGCAATCAGGAACTGTGAAGGGCAGGTGTGTAGATGAAAGGAAGGCCATCTAGCCACTCAGTGATGCCATACTCCAGGCTATGGCACGAGCAAGGGCTAAGATGCTGATCACACACAGCAAGTTAACATCTCCTGGGCCCCTGAGCCCCTGGGCGCAAAGGAACAACCCCAGGTATCTATCTGAGCCTTTGTGAAGTGTGTATTTATGAAAGGCTCTGGGGACAGAAGTCCTCACCCACTTAGTCTTCTGCAGCAGACTCAGCCCACTAGAAGCTGCCAGGAGGTAGAGAGGTACCTAGACAGAACTGACTGCCACAGGTCCTGACCCAAACAGCAGCTCATCGACTCAACACACTACACAGGCCAAAGTGTGGACGGAGCTGCCCAGAGACCCACAGCTCTACAAGGAGAGCGATACCCAGGGGATCATCCTCAAACTCTGTGAAGGACACAGCACATCACCCAGGTAGAGCTGGCACCGTGGAGCCTCCAGATCCAGGTCTGTTCCCACTGGGCACAAGGCTGTGACTCTGCACGTACCATCTCCTCTGCCCACGGCCCTCATCACACACTCCACCCCCACCCTTAGGCCCACTGAGCCTGTGCAACTGAACCTCTGGTTTCCAGGCAGGACAGCTCCTTGGCCCTCCAGTCCAAATCCAGCCCCCTTCCCACCCAGGACCATCCAGGCCACCATTTCAACAAAGTAACAATGAACATACTTCAGAACCAGAGCTCTCGTTCTGGGCTCTAGGGATGGCTCCAGGAGTTCTATGAGCACCCTGCTTAACTCATATTTCTTCTCAAAAGTGTATCTATTATTATCACTATCATCATTTTCAGGGGAGAGGTCCATGGTTTTCATCAGATTTTCATAAGAATATGTAACCCCTATGCCCCAGACACCTCTTTTTCCTTTGACCTTCCACCAGCCCTGGGTAAAATCCACTGCTCATTTGTTTTCACTCCTCAGCTGGTAAGCCTTACCAGACAAAAACCACGTACAAGAGAGCCTACGGCACAGCCACGCTCTCCAGCCTTGGCTGGACCCCCCTCTGCTGGCCGGCTCTTATTCACCTCCCCGATTTCCAACTGAACTTTCCAAGCAGCTATTCCACATCTGTCCAGCTCTTTTCAAGATCTTGGATCAGTCATTTAATATCAAACGATGAGTATCAAACTCATCGTCCAATATATGTACCCTCAGACTTCCTCTTCTGGGCATCAAAATTTTCTTATGGTGGTTTATTTACAGGCATGAGCCTAACTCTTGTCATTCACTATCTTAGTTTGGGTTCTCCCAAGCAGCAGGGCCTTAGACAAGTAGTTTCCTTGGGAGGTGGAGGAAACACAGGGAGGGGAGTAGGTACAGGAGCAGCGAAGGGACGGCAGCCCACAAAGGGTGTGCTACTGAGCAAGCATCCTCTGTGGATAACTGGATTTGACTGAGTTATCCCACATAAAGGAAGACAGCTGAGGTTACATACCAACTCCTACAGTTACTGGTTGAGGGCTGCTCCTACGGGGTGCGAATTCTCCAGCACCTCAGGCCTCCTGTACCAGAGATCCTTTGACAAATGAGATGCGGATACTGGTGGCTGGAAAGTAGGCAGGCACGAAAATGGTAGCAGGAGATGTGGGCAGGGCCTACCACTCACTGTGCTGGGCCCTATCATAATCCCTACTTGATACTCAAGTAAGAAACAGACATGGAAACAGAGACAACACGAGGTATCCTAAGTGGGTGATGGAGAAAGCGTAAAGGCCAGTGGAGTACAGATGCCCCTGGGTACAGAGGGAGGAGTGCTCACTAGATGGAGGCTTCTAACATGGCCCCAGTAATCCCCACCTCCTGGCGCTCATGCCCAAGTATAATCCCCCTTGAGAGTGGGCTGGACCTAGTGACTTGCTTCTGACAAACAGAAAATAAGCGAAAGTGATGAGCTCTTATTTCTGAGATTAGGTTACAAAAGACTATGACCCTTAAGGCCATTACGCTGAGTGAAATAAACCAGGCACGAAAAGACAAATACCGTATGATTCCACTTATGTGAGGTACCTAAAGTTGTCAAATCCATAGTGTCAGAAAGCAGAATGGTGGTTACCAAGGGCTGGGAAAGGGGGAATGCGGAGTTACTGTTTAATGGTGCAGAGTTTCTGTTTTACAAGATGAAGAGTTATGAAGATGGATGGTGGTAATGGCTGTACAATAATGTGAATGTATTTAATACCACTGAACAGCACACTTAAAAATGGTTAAGAGAAGGAATTCCCTGGTGGTCCTGTGGTTAGGACTCAGCGCTTTCACTGCTGGGGCCTGGGTTCAATCTCTGGTCGGGGAACTAAGATCCCACACGCCACATGGCACAGCCAAAACAAAACAAAACAAAAAAACAAAACAAAACAAAAACAAACAAAAAACAGTTAAGAGAGTAAATTTTATGTTGTGTGTATTTTGCCACAGTTTTTTTTTTAATGGAAGGAAAAAGCATACTAAGAGTCGTCCTCTGCCCCCCCTCCTTTAGAGCCACCACTCTGATGAAGTCAGCCATATCCATGTGGCAAGGAACTGAGGGGCTTTCAGCCAACACCCACCCAATGAGGGACAAGAGTCCCTCAGTTCAACAGCCTGCAAGAAACCTGCTTCCAGCTCACTGTCTGAGTGAGCTTGGAAGCAGATTCTCTCCAGTCAGGCTTTGAGATAACTGCAGCCTTGGCTGACACCTTGATTGCAGTTTGTAAGAGACCCTGAGCTAGAGGACCCAGATAAGAAAACCAAGTCTCAGAGAGATAAATAGGATATGCCCAAGGACACACGGCTGATAGGCAGCAGACCAGGGTTAAAGCCCAGGGCCGCCTAATTCCCAAGCTGGTATATTCTACCTGCCTGGGTAGTTCTGAACTATGTTGAGTTCCCATGGAGAACAGGACATAGATGGAAAGGCCCAGCACAAGCAGTGCAGGAAGGGAGCTGAGGTCCTGAGGACCTGTGGGGTCCCTGACCAGGGCTCCTTGGAAACCTTGCGCTCAGGCTACCACCAAGCCCTGCAGTGCTGGGCCAGAAGCCCAGCCACCTCTGTGGACACGGCAGGTAGGCCTTGGTGTGAGGTTCAGGTTTCCATGGTGACCTGGTCTAGGGGAGCCAGGCCAGTGCAGGACACCTCAAGTTTGCTGTTTTAAACACAATCCTTCCTTCACATTTAGAGAAAGCAAGCTAGAGCTCCAGGTATTTCACCTTTACACTGACACACCCAGGGGCTCCCTTTACAACACCATACGGAGGACTCCCATTACTCAGCTCTTCTGGAAAACAGGGCTCTGGCTCCTTGTTCTCCAGCTCTGGATAGGTGAGGGGGTGGGGTGTGGTGGGAAGGGCAGGCTCAGGGGACTCGCCAGGGTTAAATTCTAGCTCCACCCCTGGCTGTGTGCCTTGGACAAGGGCCTCTACAGTCTCCAAGCCTCGGTCCCTTACTTACTGAGGGAAATGGGAATAAACTCTCAGACTTCAGCAGATCACTGTGAGGACCAAACAAAAGAACACATGAAACCATTTAGTAAGGTGTCTGGCCAAATACATGTTAGTTATATCTAGTTGTATCATTATGTCTTAAAACTCTTAAAATTGGTTTGGCATCCCTTTAAAATCAATCTCTCCTCCACTTTCTTGTCCCCTCACCCTCCCTCCTAGGCACGGTCAACTCAGTCTCCAAGTTTCTCTAAGTTCAATTAGATTGACCTTCTTACCACCACTTTCATCATGTCATTGCCTCTAAGGGAATGGCTTTCTACTGCCCAGAGAATTCATTTAAACTCCAGAGCCCAAGATTTAACTTGGTCCCACCTAACTTATCCCCTATCAAGCTCCAAGAAAAATGCCTCACTTCAGACTCTGTGTCTCCTAAATAAGCCGTGCTTATTCAACAAGTCATTCAAAAAAAAAAAAAAAAAAACCCTTTCTTAAGCATATACTATGTGCAAAAGGTTGGACAAATTTGAATGAAACATGACTGCAACTAGGTCACACTACAGTTCACAAGGAGAAACAGAGCACACATCTGCAAGACACCTGGGGAAGGCTTCCTGGAGAGCGTGATGTGAACTAAGGAGTAAAAGATAAGGAGTGCATGCCCAGTGCACTCAGAGGGCAGTCCAAGCATGTGAACCTCTGTTCTTCTGCCCTCTGCTCCGACCAGATCTAATCAATGACAATGACAGCCAGAAACATTTATCGAATGCAAATGATGGGTCAGGCACTGACCTAACTTTTGCATTCTTTCACTTAATCCTATGGCAATGTATAATGCAGGTATAATTATTATCCCCACTTTATGAATGGGGAAACTAAGGTACACAGGTGTTACATAACCTGCCCAAGGTCACATGCCTATGAAACAGAAAGTCACCTTTCTGCTTTGCTCTGGTCTTCCTCTGGTAAAAACATCCCTCCTTCCAGAGGGAACTGTCCTCCCCTACCCCACAAGACGACTGATCAGTGACTCCAACACAGGGCAGACCTAACTCAGAGCACAAGGACCCAGTAGAGTTGATTAGAGTCCTTTCTGGAGGACAGAGAAAGGCCCAACTTCAGGGTGCAGACACCACCCCACTGGGGGGAACACTTCAGCAAAAGGGGAGAAAGAGGACTATATACTATATAGAGACACCTCCAGCATACAGAAAGAATTACAATTCAATAAAACGAAATCCAAACAGCTCAATTCGAAACGGGCAAAACACTGAAACACTTCACAAAGGAAGGTATGCAAATACAATAAGCACTTGACAGTAGTCATCTGGAAAATGCAAATTAAAAACACATCTAGATTGTTCCATACTTCTATTAGAAAGGCTTAAAGAAAACCCAAACAAACCTGACAGTACCAAGAACTTTACAGCACAAAGACTGAACTTTAATGTATGGAAATTTAAAAAATAATTTAGGAGGCTGACAGATGTGAAAAGAATGACACTTTACCTCTGTAGTGTTCCCTCCAAAAACCCATAACCCCAGTCTAATCTAGAGAAAAATAAGCAAATCCCACTTGAGGAACACTCCTCAAAACTGTCCAGATCGGGACTTCCCTGGTGGTCCAGTGGCTGAGAATCTGCCTTCCAATGCAGGGAACACGGGTTCGAGCCCTGGTCTGGGAAGATCCCACATGCCGTGGAGCAACTAAGCCCGTGCGCCACAACTACTGAGCCCACGTGCCACAACTACTGAAGCCCATGTGCTCTAGGGCCCACGTGTTGCAACTACTGTAGCCTGTGCACCTATAGCCCGTGCTCCGCGACAAGAGAAGACACCTCAATGAGAAGCCCATGCACCGCAATGAAGAGTAGCCCCCCACTCACCACAATGAGAGAAAGCCCGTGCACAGCAACGAAGACCCAACACAGCCAAAAATTAATAAAATTTTAAAATAAGTAAATAAATAAAGAGCCTGTGTGCCATGAACTACAGAGCCCACATACTCTGGAGCCCAAGCACCACAACTAGAGAAGAAAACCCACACACCACAACTAGAGAGAAGCCCACACAACGCAACAACAACAAAAAAGATCCTGCATGCCACAATGAAGACCTGACGCAGCCAAAAAAAAAAAACTAATTAATTAATTAAATTAATATAATATAAAATAAAAGACTTATTTACAAAAAAAACTGTCCAGGTCATTAAGAACAAGGAAAGTCTGAGAAACTATCAATAAGGAAAAGTAAGGAAACCAGATTTCCTTAGCTTGTACCTATGTCCTTTTTCTCTCCCAAGATCCCATCCAAGATACCATGTTATATTTAGTTGTCCTGTCTCTTGAGGCTTCTCTTGGCTGTGACAGTTTCTTAGACTTTTTTTTTTTTTTTGGCTGCATTAGGTGTTTGTTGTTGCACACGGGCTTTCTCTAGTTGCAGCGAGTAGGGGTTACTCTTTGTTGTACACAGGCACCTCACTGCAGTTGCTTCTCTTGTTGTGGAGCACGGGCTCTAGGTGCACAGGCTTCAGTAGTTGCAGCATGTGTGGGCTCAGTAGTTGTGGCTCTTGGGCTCTACAGCACAGGCTCAGTAGTTGTGGTGCATGGACTTATTTGCTCCGCTGCATGTGGGATCTTCCTGGACCAGGGCTAGAACCTGTGTCCCCTGCATTGGCAGGTGGATTCTTAACCACTGCACCACCAGGGAAGTGCTCAGACTCTTTTTTTGATGACTTTGACAGTCTTGAGGAGCACTAGTCAGGAACTGTGTAGATCATCCCTGAACTGGGACTTGTCTGAAGTTCTTCTCATGATTAGATTGGGGTTATGGGTTTTTGGGAGGAAGACCACAGAGGTAAAGCACCCTTCTTGTCACACATCAAGAGTACATACCATCAATCTGATTTATCACTGTTGATGTTGACCCTCATCACCTTGCTCAGGTTCTCCACTGTAAAGAGACTCTTTTCTCCCCCCTCCACACGGTACTCTTTGGAAGAAAGTCACTATGCACAGTCCACAATTAAGGAAGAGGGATTATATTACACCTCCCTGAGGGCAGAGTAGCTACCTATACATATATATTTTTAATACAACGATTACTTTTTACTGCATTTTAAAAAATTAATTTATTGTATTTTATTTATTATTGGCTGCATTGGGTCTTTGTTGCTGCACGCGGGCTTTCTCTAGCTGCGGCGAGCAGGGGCTACTCTTCGTTGTGGTGCACAGGCTTCTCATTATGGTGGCTTCTCTTGCTGCGGAGCACAGGCTCTAGGCACACGGGCTCAGTAGTTGTGGCTCATGGGCTCTACAGCGCAGGTTCAATAGTTGTGGCACACGGGCTTAGCTGCTCCGCGGCATGTGGGATCTTCCTGGACCAGGGCTCGAACCTCTGTCCCCTCCATTGGCAGGTGGATTCTTAACCACTGCGCCACTGGGGAAGCCCAGCTACATAAATTTAGAATTTTTGCTCAGATTTGTATATTTTCCTTCGCTGATTTATTCAATCATATGGACTCAGATATTTATTTTACACTGTGGGTTATAATCCAATACTACTTTACTTATTTTTTTGCAAAATGTATTTTATTTTCCAGCATTGGCCATTTGGAGCTCTGTCAGTTGGCTCCTGTTTCCCTTTCACATATGCTGAATTTATTTTAAACTGATATCTTTGTCTTCTCCTCCCAAGCACACTAGATCTCCTCCGGAGCAGTGAGGCTCAAGATCACTCTGCCAGGCACACTGCAGACGTGCAATAACATGTGCTGAATGAACAGAGGAATGAAGGACATTTTGGTTCCTTGGTGTGAGCAGTAGACACCCAGTGCCTGAGCATCCTAATTTTCCTTGGGAAAGCATCCTCTCTCATCCCCAGCCTGGTGATGAAGACAACCAGGTGATGAAGTCAGTCAACAAAGCACCTGCCTCGGCCACAGGGTTTGGGGTGGGGACAGGCAGGTAACCCCATTCAGAGGCAAGTGGGCCCCCTCTCATCCTCCACTGGATTGGATATTGCAAGAACATGGGACTGAATCTGCTGCAGCCACTGTTTGGGAGACAACAGAGAGCTGATCCAGACAGGGCAGAGCTGAGAGGTGGACTCCTTCTGAGGCCTAAACCATGCTGCCCTTGAGTAAGCCCTGCCTGCGGCTGTGAGTTATATGACCCAAAAAATGCCCTTTTCACTTACTCTGGTTTGGGTTGTGTTTCCTGTTCCTCTTAATTAAAGCAACCCTTAAAATTCCTATATTGTTGACCTTTATTTTTATGACGAACAGTCAATGGAAGTGAGATAACTGAGCACTGAGCTGCATGACACCAGGTGACTGCACCAGGGCCTGGGTCTCCTTCTCAACCTTTCAGGGGCTGGGGACCCCAATCAGAAAGAGAAAAAAGGGATAATCTTCTAATTCCTGAACCCTCAAGTTATTTTGTACACCTGCTTACTATCACCATCCCAGGCCAAAGATGGAACACTAAGGAAGTTTAAAGGGCTCACAAACAAGTAAACCCTAACAGCTGTACCATGAAACATCTATTCTCTACCATCCGGTCCACTGAACTCTACTAGTCACAAAACATTCACAAACACAGACGACCCTGCTGTGACCAGGAACCATCAGCTCCATTATGCGGTAAAACTGCATGAAGAGGTTAATGGAGGCAAAAGGCTTGATCCAGTAAGGTCCCACAGTGAGTGAAGGGTCAAGCTGAAGCATGAAGCAACAGAACTGGTTTCTGCCACATCTGACCTTCATGGGCAGAGTATCATTGAGCCTGGATTGTGTACTTCCTCTTGACACCATGCGTAGTTGTAACACATACCTATCTTACCAGATATGTCTCTATTTCAGCAACATTAGAGCACAGTTTATAACAAGTTACCTGGCTGCTATATTACCCAAAAAGGAAATGGGAAGGAATGTGCAATCACTGTCAGAGAGAAGGTAGGAGAGGAAAAGCTCTGTGCCCTGAGCTTGGTTTTGTTCCTCAACAACAGACTCAGCAAGCCCAGCACCAATCCATGGGACCAGAGCACAACACATGAGGGAAGAACACTTCATCCATACCTGGCAGGTAAAAGTTTTAGAGACGAACTAATCACTCAGAAGATTTCCAAATAATGAGTCCAGAGTTCTGGTGGGTTAAGTCCTGCACCTCAGACGCTCAACTGGAAAGATTGTTTCTTCCTTGTTTACATTAGTGCTCAGCTCAGAGACAGTCAGCTGAGAACAGTATGATTCAGAAGAAGCAGTGGGCTTCAGGTCAGGAGATCTCGAGTTCTAATCCACTGCTGACCCCATGAAAACTAAATTTAAACTGAGGCACATCATCACTCTAGGCCCCAGCTTCCTTAACTGCAAAAGAGATAAACAAAACCTGCACGTTTTACCTGACTGGATTGTGAGGATAAAACAGGACCTAGCAGATTTGAAAAAATTAGGTGCACTGCAAATATTAAATGGTGCTGGGACTCTGATGATAAAACATTCTCTAGGGATGTTCAGTGGTTCCCATAACTACCTTGCGCAAGAAGGAGACGGCCTGTTTGCCAGGGCACTGCCTGGCACCTGTGCATGGTGTGTGAGCAGCCTACATGTGAACCCAGACCCAGCTGTCCACAGCTATGGCAACCACAATCCCCAGCTTTTCTAGGACAGACACACTTCTTTCTATGTAGTTTGGTGTTTCCTTTCAAAACAGGAATGTATAACTAGATGTATTAAATGTATAACTGAATATTTTCTGTGCCTTTATAAAGCTATTCAAGTATATGTATTCACACATCAGAAGCTGACTACCCTCACTCGCTCACAGAACCCCTGCCTCAGCCAGTCTGCACCCAACGCCCAGGGCTCTCCTCAGCGATACACTGAGCACCTACCCACTCTGGCTGCTCATTAGGCTCTTCTGGCTTGTGGTCAGAGGCCACAGGCGGGGGCGAGTAATCCTTCACAGGAGTGGTGAATTCCACAGGTCCTGTTCCTGGCAAGGGGAGTTTCAGCAGTGGGTAGCTGGGATGAACAAAAAGGAGAGAAGAGTTAGGACATGATGGCAGGTAGAAGCTGTGCTGAGGTAGCAGTGATGCAGGAACCACTGCAGTTGCTCTGAATTCTCCATGCTAGGAGAACTGTACAAATGTACAAAATATTAGTCATAAAACTCCAGAGCTAGGAGAAAACTCAGAAGCCACTAGATCCAAATTTTTCCAACTCCCTTTTAGTCACCGGAAGCCCACTGCATAAACTACTTTACGAAGGAGTTTACTGGTTGAATACTTTTGGAGATGTAACAAAGGCAAGACGCTACACAGAATTCTGGCCAAATCAGACATAAGTAAGACAACAAGAAAAAACTGAGGAGGGGGCTTCCCTGGTGGCGCAGTCATTGGGAGTCCACCTGCCGATGCAGGGGACACAGGTTCGTGCCCCGGTCCGGGAGGATCCCACATGCCGCGGAGCGGCTGGGCCCATGAGCCATGGCCGCTGAGCCTGCGCGTCCGGAGCCTGTGCTCCGCAACGGGAGAGGCCACAACAGTGAGAGGCCCGCGTACCGCAAAAAAAACAAAACTGGGGAGGGACTTCCCTGCTGGTCCAGTGGTTAAGACTCTGTGCTTCCACTGCAGGGGGCACGGGTTCAATCCCTGGTTGGAAAGTTCTACATGCCGTGCGGTGCAGCCAGAAAAAACAAAAAAAACTGGGGAAACAAAAGGATCCTGATTCAGACTGCTGAGCAAATTGGGACAGACCATGGAAACTGTGCATAACACGTTGAGGGTGTGGTTCACACTAGATCAGGCTGAAGAGAAGTCAATGGCAAAGGAAAAAGCTTGACCTAACATCAAAAAGTTGGCAAATGGATGTGCTTTTGTTTCAGGTTTCACTTCTTCTAAAACTTTTTCTTCAGGACTTCCCTGGTGGTCCAGTGGTTAAGACTCCACGCTTCCACTGAAGTGGGGGCAGTTTTGATCCCTGGTCGGGGAAGTTCTGCATGTGGCATGGTGTGGGGAAAAAAAAAAAATTGTACTACGTAAAAGTTAATTCTCAGTTTTAAATAAAACTGAGAATTAACTTTTACGTAGTACAATGCACAAATCTTAAGTATAGGGACTTCCTTGGTGGCGCAGTGGTTAAGAATCACACCTGCCAATGCAGGGGACGTGGGTTCGAGCCCTGGTCCGGGAAGATCCCACATGCCGCGTAGCAACTAAGCCCATGCACCACAACTACTGAGCCTGTGCTCTAGAGCCTGCGAGCCACAACTACTGAGCCCGCATGCCACAACTACTGAAGCCTGCATGCTTAGAACCCGTGCTATGCAACAAGAGAAGTGACCACAATGGGAAGCCTGCGCACCGCAACGAAGAGTAGCCCCCACTCTCTGCAACTAGAGAAAGCCCGCGCGCAGCAACAAAGACCCAATGCAGCCAAAAATAAAATATAAATTAATTTTTAAAAAATCTTAAGTATATAGTACAATGAATTTTTACATATGCCTACACCTGTGTAACCACTACCTAGATCAAGCTATAAAAGATCTCCAGAACCTCAGAAGGTAGCCTTGTGCCCTGGCCCAGTGAAGAGTATCCACTACCATAACCGCTATTAGAATTCCTATCACCATAAATTAGTTTTGCCTGTTTCTGATGGCATATAACTGAAATCATCCATTCCACTGTGTATTCTTTTGTGACTGGCTGTTTTCACTTAAATTACATCTACTAGAGTCATCCACAGTGGCACATGTAGCAGATCATTCTTTTCCATATGTACTATTCTGCTGGATGAACATATTACAGTGCATCTATCTATTCCAGTGTTGAGGAACATTTGGCTGTTCCCAGCTGAAGCTATTAAGAATAGAGCTATTGTGGTAATTTTTATGTATACACTCATTTTTATGTAAGCACTCATTTCTGTTGGGTATATTCATAGAATGAAATTTCTGGGTTGTGGAGTATACGTATATTTAGCTTTGTAGATAACACCAGTTTTCCAAAGTAGTTAGTTAAAGTAGTTATTTAAATTTATGTTCCCACCAGCAGTGTGACAGGAGTTTCAACTGCTTCAAATCCTTGTCACCTCTTGATATTGTCAGTCCAATTAATTTTAACCATTTAGAGGAGGAGGTGGTGGTATCTCTCTGTGGTTTTAATATACAGCAAATAGTGTGGAAAACTCATATGCTTATTAGCCATTTGGATAAATCCTCTTTTGTGAAGCACCTCTTCAACTCTTTAACTGTTTTTAATTGAGTCATCTTTATATATTCTAGATATGAGTCCACAGTCCTTTATACAGCTATAAATTTCCCTCTTAGTTCTACTTTCACTGCATCCCATAAGTTTTGGTATATTGTGTTTTTGTTTTCATCATCTCAAGCTATTTTCTATTTTCCTTTCTGATTTCTTCTTCGACCCACTGGTTGTTTTAGAATATACTGCTTAATTTCCATGTATTTGTGAATTTTCCTTCTATTATTTTTTTAATTAAATTTATTTATTTTACTTATTTATTTTTGGCTGCGTTGGGTCTTTGTTGCTATGCACAGGTTTTCTCTAGTTGCAGCGAGTGGGGGCTACTCTTCATTGCAGTGCACAGGCTTCTCATCGCGGTGGCTTCTCTTGTTGCAGAGCACGGGCTCTAGGCGCGCAGGCTTCAATAGTTGTGGCATGCGGGCTCCAGAGCGCAGGCTCAGTAGCTGTGGCGCACAGGCTTAGTTGCTCCGCAGCATGTAGGATCTTCCCGGACCAGGGCTCGAACCCGTGTCCCTTGCATTGGCTGGCGGATTCTTAACCACTGCACTGCTGGGGAAGCCTTCCTTCTATTATTGATTTTTAGTTTCATTCTGCTGTTATTGGAAAAAATCCTCTGTATGATTTCGATCTTTTTAAATTTACTGAGGCTTGTTTGTGGCCTAACATATGGTCTATCCTGGAGAATGTTTATGTTCACTTGAGAAGAATGTGTATTGGTCTAGCTGGTTTCAGTGTTGCTCAAGTCCTCCATTTCCTTATTGATCTTGTCTGCTTGTAGCCATCATTGAAAGTGGAGTATTGAAGACTTCAACTATTATTGGAGAACTGTGTATTTCTCCTTTCAATTCTGTCAATTTTTGCTTCATATATTTTAGGGATATGTTGTTAGGTGTTATATGTTTATAATGGTTACATTCTCTTGTTGTATTGAAGCATTTATCAATATATAATGTCCTTCTTTGTCTCTAATAAATTTTTTAATGTTGTCTGATAATAATATAGCCACTTCAGCTCTCTTTTGGGTACTGTTTAGCATGGAATATCATTTTCCATCCTTTTACTTTCAACCTCTTTGTGTTCTTATATCTAAAGTGTAGTGTATATCTAAGAACCTCCCTGGTGGTCCAGGTGGTTAAGACTCCGTGCTTCCAGTGTAGGGGGTATGGGTTCAATCCCTGGTCAGGGGACTAAGATTCCACATGCTGCGGGGTGCAGCCAAAAAACAAAGTAAAAAAAAAAAGCGTAGTGTATATCTAAAGTGTCTTGTAGACAGCATGCAGATAAAGTCTTTGTAAAATCAAATTGGCCACTCTTTTAATAGAAGAGTTTGATCCACTTACATTTAACGTGATTACTGACAAGGAAGGATTTATTTATGCCATTTAGCTATTTGTTTTGTTTGTCTTACATGATTTTTGTTCCTCAGTTCCTCCATTGCTGCCCTTTTTTTAAGGGGGGGGTTATTGATTTTTTGTAGTGTGCCACTTTGATTCCCTTCTACTTTCCTGTTCTACATATTTTAAAAGTTATTTTCTGGGCTTCCCTGGTGGCGCAGTGGTTGAGAGTCCGCTGCCGATGCAGGGTACGTGGATTCGTGCCCTGGTCTGGGAAGATCCCACATGCCATGGAGCGGCTAGGCCCGTGAACCATGGCTGCTGAGCCTGCACGTCCGGAGCCTGTGCTCCGCAATGGGAGAGGCCACAACATTTAGAGGCCTGTGTACCACCAAAAAAAAAAGTTATTTTCTTAGTGGTCACCTTGGGAATTCTATTATTAACAACTTATAACAACCTAGGTTGAATAGAGGGGTTCAACAGCAAATCTGAGCAGAGAAGAAAGGAGCGGCAACCATGAAAATAAGACAACTGAAATCATGCAGTCTGAGCAGCTTAGCTTCAACAGGATACACACACTCTCTCTATACATCCTTGTCTCTCCCCTTTTATATTGTTGTCACAGATTACACTTTACATTTAGTCTCTTTAATGTAGATTTTAAATTACTGTTTAATACACTTGCCCTTTAAATCACAGAAGACAAAGAAACAAATTACAAACCAAACCAACAATACTAATTATCTTTACTAGTGTTTATTTTTTCTTATGGCTTCAAATGGCAGGGTAGGTGCACTGGTAACAATTTCCCTCAGCTTTTGTTAATCTGGAAATGTCTTAACTTCTCCTTCATTACTGTAGGTTTTTTTTTTTTTCAATTTGAAAGCAGTCACTTTAATTCTTTTTCCCCCCACACCCTGCCACATACAGTATCTTAGTTCCCTGACCAGAGATCAAACCTGTGCCCCCGGGCTCCCCTGGTGGCGCAGTGGTTAAGAACCTGCCTGCCAATGCAGGGGACATGGGTTTGAACCCTGGTCCGGGAAGATCCCACATGCTGCAGAGCAACTAAGCCCATGCGCCACAACTACTGAAGCCTGCACGCCTAGAGTCTGTGCTCCGCAACAAGAGAAGCCACTGCAATGAGAAGCCCGGGCACCTCAATGAAGAGTGGCCCCTGCTTGCTGCAACTAGAGAAAGCCCACGCGCAGCAACGAAGACCCAACACAGTCAAAAATAAATAAAATTTTAAAATATTTTAAAAAAACAAAACAAAAACCTGTCCCCCTGTGTTGGAAGCGCAGTCTTAACCATTGGATCGCCAGGGAAGTCCCTGAAGTATAGTTTTATAGAATTTAGAACTCTTGATTTTTTTTTCCTTTCAGGACTTTAAATATGTGATCCCACTACCTTCTGGCCTCCGTGGTTTCTGAGAAGAAATCAGCTATTAATCCATCGAGAATCCCTTTTATGTAAAGAGTTGCTTCTCTTTTGCTTCTTCCAAAAGCTAAGGCTCAGCTGTTTGGAGGCAGGTGTCAAGGGCTCTCTCTGGACTTAGCTAAGGTTTTGCTGGGGAAAGCTCTGCAAAATGCCTGGGCTGACCCCTGAGCTCTGGGTGCAGAGAGGAGTCCTGGGGCCCAGAGCTAAGACTGCTGAAGCTCTAGCTCTACTACAAGATGAAGGCAGGCAGTACATTTTATTTACCTACATTCACTTTGCATACAGTAGCTGCTCAAAACACACTGACTAAAGGCAGCCTGTTTCTCAAGATTTGAAATATGTAAAACATCTGTGAATTCCAGGAGTCTAAACATTCCAGCAGGGAGAGAAAGAAGGGCAGCACACTCCAGAGCACCCACTTTCTTAGGATAAAGTCTCTTAGGAAATGTCCACAGGCCTTGAAATGCTTAAAGTGGCTCACAGTCATTCTCCAATCTTGCCCTGGAGCCACACAACTCCCCTATTGCTTCTGAGGTCTGTACTTGCTGGAACACTCTTGCTCATTCTTCTCCTAGATAACTCAGCTTCAAGGTCTCAACTACAGTATCATTTGCCTAGGAAATCTTTCCCCTTTCCCCAAAGTCTGAGTTAAGGCCCCTCCTCCTATTTGCTGCCAAAATGCCCCGTACTCACCCCAACACGGTTCTTATCACTGATGGTGAACCTGCCCGTTTCTGTCTCTGTAACAATGATGATGGTTTCTAACTCTCACTGAGTACCTACTGTGTGCCAGGTGCCTTCCATCTTTTTTCTCATTTAAGCCTCACCACAGGGATTTCCCTGGTTGTCCAGTGGGTAAGACTCTGAGCTCCCAATGCAGGGGGCCTGGGTTTGTTCCTTGGTTGGGGAACTAGATCCCACGTGTGTGCCACAACTAAGAAGTCCACATGCTGAAACTAAGAAGCCCGCATGCCACAATGACGATCCCATGTGCTGCAACTAAGACCCGGCGCAGCCAAAATAAATAAATAAATAAAATTTTTTTTTTTAAAAAGCCTCACCACAACCCAACAAGGCACGCAGAAGCTATATCCCCTCTAGCCCCCAAGAAAGTGACAGAACCAGTATGTGAACACAGGCAGTCTGGCCCCAGAGTCCACCCTCTTAACATCACACTATACTCTTGTATTATTACATTTCTGTTTTGTTTAAAAATTTAAACAATCATAAATTCCTTTTAATAGAAGTACAAGAAAAACACCAAGGAAAAGATTCTACAAAAATGCAAAATGCAAGGTTTCTTTTTTTTAAAGTTTTTATTGGAGTATAACTGCTTTACAATGTTGTGTTAGTTTCTACTGTACTACAAATTGAAATCAGCTATATGTATACATATATCCCCTCTGTTTTGGATTTCCTTCCCATTTAGGTCACCACAGTGCATTAAGTAGAGTTCCCTGTGCTATACAGTAGGTTCTCATTAGTTATCTATTTTATACATAGTATCAACAGTGTATATGTGTCAATCCCAATCTCGCAATTCCTCCCACCCCATCCCTTTCCCCCTTGGTATCCATACATTTGTTCTCTACATCTGTATCTCTATTTCTGCTTTGCAAGTAAGATCATCTATACCATTTTTCTAGATTCTACACATATGTGTTAATATACAGTATTTGTTTTTCTTTTTCTGACTAACTTCACTCTGTATGACACTCTTTTTTTTTTTTTTTTTTTTCTTGCGTTATGCGGGCCTCTCACTGTTGTGGCCTCTCCCATTTGCGGAGCACAGGCTCCGGACGCGCAGGCTCAGCGGCCATGGCTCACGGGCCCAGCCGCTCCGTGGCACGTGGGATCCTCCCGAAACGGGCCACGAACCCGCGTCTCCTGCATCGGCAGGCGGACTCTCAAGCACTGCGCCACCAGGGAAGCCCTGTATGACACTCTTTAGGTCCATCTATGTCTCTACAAATGACCCAATTTTGTTCCTTTTTATGGCTGAGTAATATTCCACTGTATATATGTACCACATCTTCTTTATCCGTTCCTCTTTTGATGGATATTTAGGTTGCTTCCATGACCTGGCTATTGTAAATAGTGCTGCTTTGAACATTGGGGGCGCATGTGTCTTTCTGAATTATGGTTTTCTCTGGGTATATGTCCAGTAGTGAGATTGCTGGGTCGTATGATAGTTCTATTTTTAGTTTTTTAAGGAAACTCCATACTGTTTTCCATAGTAGCTGTATCAATTTACATTCTCACCATATGTGGAAATTCTTAATAAATCTATGTTTCAACTTGTGTTTTGTAAATGAAGTCCATCATAATGGAGCATGTGCTGAGGATTTGGAGTGTAGGTTCACAGGTGGTCCCTCCTCCCCGGGACAGGTGCTTGACCACCAGCTCCCCTGCTAACTTGCATCCTAGGATCTGGCCTTCCCCTCCCTGTCCAGGTATCCATTTGCTGCTGCCCCCTGCAGGCGCCTGACCAAAACATGGAGGGCTGTTCAGAAGTGCATACCCTGCTGTGTCGTGGAGCAGGGTGAGGCACTGGCCATCGCCTATCCCAGGCTGGCTGCACCACAGCAATCTGATGGGCATCTTGGCAGGAGGAAGCCTTTCATCCACTCCTATCCGAGCATATTTTAGTACCTTTAACAGTACTTTTCCCCTGCTTTCTGAAGCAGCAGCTCTGCATTTTCATGTTGCACTGGGTCCCACAAATGATGATGTTGGCTCTACTTCTCCTCCCATTCTCACTCCCAGTCATCTGTGATGGGAGCTCAGGAGACACTGAAGACATACAGGAAGAGCAACCAGAAAAATGACACTCAAGAGATGTGGCACAGGACACCTCTCTGGAGACATCAGGAGTGGGACATGTTTTCTCTCTTCCCTTATCAGGGGAGAACAATACAGAACTAGGGGTGGGGTAGTGAAAGACTATAAAGGGAAATTTCTGAGATCTCCTGATCTCTCTTCTGTTGGAGGAAATTTGGGGCTGGAGGAAATTTGGGGTGATAAAGCAGTATTTGATCTCCTACAAGCCTTTCAGAGCTTTTCCAGAGCTCGTGTGTGAGGTCAGGGGTAACTTCTGCTTGGAGGGAGGCTCTGGCTTTGGAATGCTGAACAGGACCCAGGAGCAGCTGCTGGAGCTGGTCTCCTGGGCTCCTGAGTCTAGGCTTTGGGGCAGAGGTCAGTGGTTCTCTGGGACTTGGTTCTCAGCTATCCAGCCCAGCTCTCCAAAGCACAGGTGCAGACAGGGCTTCAGTTACTCAGCTTTCTTTCTTGTTCATGAAAGGAATATAAATGTGTCCAGAGAGGCCACATAGGTACAAAAAGAGGGAGCCTGTTCTATAGTCTCCTGTGTGCCCACCCACAAAGGGGTCACGATGATCGTGGGGAAACCTGAGCTGTAGGCAGACAAGGGAGAGAGGTTGAGAGCAGAGGCCACCACAACTGAGATGTCCAGCCTCAGCCTGAAGGTGCTGCTTTCCTCCAGAGAAAACGAAGGAGGAAGGGGTCAAGTCTGCTCTCAGATACCCACACAGGCTGTAGGATTATCCTCTTTCAGGAGGTCTGGAATGGTCTCATCATGATTCCAACTTGCTCTCCAAGTTAAAATCCACGCTCTCTAACCATGACCAGCAGGTTATGGAATCACAGGTGACCTGATGACCCCTCACATTAACCTCTGACCCACACATAGGGCAATTAAGCTGGCCTGGCACCCAGACACTCTTCCTTCATTCCACGGCATACCTACCACTTCCCAGGACAGGTCCCAAGAAACAGCACCCTCTGCCTTGCTGGACTGCTGCTGAGCCACACCTCTGGTCCTGGTGGCCTAACCTCTAGGTATGGCCACCATGTAAACAGATACCTCTTGCCACAGTGCCTACTTGCTACAAGTTTCATCAGATTTTCCCAGAGGAAAGAGCATTTATGGCTCCCAGAGTGATCCAGTGGGATGAACAGGTCCACAGCCCAGGCAGCTGCTAGATCCAGACAGAGGTAGCAAGAGCAGCAGTCCTTTCGGTTCAAGCTGAACAACTCTCTCATTCCAGGTACAATAAAGGTAAGCAGTTAAATGGAATCTGAGTATCTAATAAAACTACTAAAAGCTGTCTATTCATTTCTCCAAAGAAGACATACAGATGGCCAATAAGCGCATGAAAAGCTGCTCAACATCACTAATTATTAGAGAAATGCAAATCAAAACTACAGTGAGGTACCATCTCAAACCAGTCAGAATGGCCATCATCAAAAAACCCACCAACAATAAATGCCAGAGAGGGTATGGAGAGAAGGGAACCCTCCTACACTCTTGGTGGGAATGTAAATTGGTACAGCCACTACCGAAAACAGTATGGAGGGTCCTTAAAAAAACAAAAATAGAGTTGCCATGTGATCCAGCAATCCCACTCCTGGGCATATACCCAGAGAAAACCAAAATTCAAAAAGATACATGCACTCCTATGTTCACAGCAGCACTATTTACAATAGCCAAGACATGGAAACAACCTAAATGTCTTGACAGATGAATGGATAAAGAAGATGTGGGAAATATATACAATGGAATACTGCTCATAAAAAAAGAATGAGATAATGCCATTTGCAGCAACATGGATGGACCTAGAGATGATCATACAAAGTGAAGTCAGCAAGAGAAAGACAAATACTTTATGATATCACTTATATGTGGAATCTAAAATATGACACAAATGTGACCTCATTTATGAAACAGAGACAGACTCAGACATAGAAGACAAACTTATGGTTACAAAAGGGGAAAGGGGGTCAGGGAGGGATAAATAAGGAGTTTGGGATTAGAAAATACAAACTGCTATATATAAAATAGACAAAACAAGGTCCTACTGTATAGCACAGGGGACTATATTCAATATCCTGTAATAAACCATAATGGAAAATAATATGAAAAAGAATTTGTGTATATGTATGTATAACTGAATCACTTCGCTGTACACCAGAAACTAACACAACACTGTAAATCAACTATCCTTCAATTAAAAAAAAATTACAGAATATGAAAAAAAAATAAGCTATCTATTAACCACACTTTATTTTCTGCAGGCAACCTGAAGCTCTGGCAGAAGGGGAGATGCTCTGGATAGAAAAGCTTCCCATACAGAAGAGGACAGCAAGGTTTGTGCCCTGGGTCCACAATATCTGGTCTCCTGTCCATAAAGGCCCAGAATCTCTGGATTTTCTGATACAACCTTTATCAACTTTGGAGGCTGAGGGACTTCACCTAGCCTTAGAAATTTTCTCCTAAGCCAATCAGATTTTAATAAATTTTTAAAAATTCCTTTACTATCACATAACAAAGATGCTGGCTTGAAAAAATAAGTACACAGCATTAAGAATGTGTGTACAGGGTGACTGTAAAGATAAGAGGAAACCATAGTGCCCTTAGAGAGTGGGACCAAAAGAGGCAGCAGGTTCAGAGGGATGCGCCAGGGGAGTAGCCTCCCTGTGCTTTTGTTGGGAGAGCGGCAAGCTCAAAGAACACAACCATAAACAGGAAAGGAGGCAAGGAAGATGCCACCTATTCTTCCTGTAGGGCTTGGCTCAGGTGTTCTCCTCCCTGGAAGCCTCCGTAACGCTGTCTCCCTTTGCACCAAGGTTAGGTCAAATCTGCTATGCACAATACCCAATGGCACTGAAGTTATCTCTCTCAGGCCGAGACTGTGGGAGGGACTGTGTTCTGCGTCACTGGTCTGGCACAGTTCTGGGCATATATTTTAGCAATCTTTATTGAGGTGGCTGTAAAACCCAATTTTATGCTCTCTCCTCAACCTCTGTTATGTAGGGCCACTGCCTCAAAAAGCCTCTCTATCCTCTGTCTAGGCAGATCCTGCCAGGCCCTGTCCCTGGCCCAGTGCAACTGACATTCTCTTTCTGAGGCTTCTCGTTCAAGGAGCAGACTCCCTGCCATGAAAGGTATCAGCGCCAAACAGTGTTCTTCATAAAGTTCATGTCACCACAGCGAAGTGGAGAACGTACAGATTTGGATATGCCACACAGACCAGCCAGTTGCAGCACATACCACTTACTATCTCTCCACATTAGTTTCATCATCAGCAAAAGAACTAGGGAATAACCACCTCCTCTAAGGATGTTAGGCGACCAAACGAAATACTGTGTGTGGAAGCACCTGACCACAAAGCCAGTGCTCAGTGAAGATTAGTTTTCCTTTCCCTCCTATCAACCCAATCCTACCCTGAGGCTCACCCACTTCCTTCTCAGGACTGATGTTCAGCCAAGACACCTGTGGGATATAAGACAGGTGCCTGCCCAGCTTGGCTGCATTTGGGCTGTACTGGTTGTTAAATATTGTTATTATCACATTTGCCTCTTCCCCCCATCCTCCATCCCATCCTAATTCACCCAGAGTCAAGAAGGAGTCTTCCACGCTTGAGACCTTAGCCATATCATAAAGTTTTCATACCAGAGGCCCCCAAGTCATAAATCCAAGGACAATCTGTTTTGAAACACTTGTGTGATATCAAATTATTCATTCAAAGATAAAGGCCAATTGCACCCAGCTACAACTGCAGCTGCTACACATAGCGTACTTTCCCTGTCCAGGAAGCTGCCTGGTCCCAGCTGGCCAAACTCAATCCTCAGAATATGAACGGCAAAGAGGAAACATCCTTCCCTTTTCCGGTAGCTAGAGCCGTCTTCGTGGAAGGGGAATCACAACCGCCTCCTCAACTTACACTGCCCATAGAGCAGAGGTCCCCAACCGTTTTGGCACCAGGGACCAGTTTCGTGGAAGACAATTTTTCCATGGACCGGTGTGGGGGTAGATGGGGGTGGTTCAGGCGGTAATGTGAGCGATGGCGAGCGCAGAGAAAGCTTTGCCCGCTCACCTGCCACTCACCTCCTGCTGTGCGGCCCGGCTCCTAACAGGCCATACTGGTCCATGGCCCAGGGGTTGGGGACCCCTGCCACAGAAAACACAAGTTTAATTCAGTGTATTCATCCATTATGTATTTACTTACCATACACATACACATATAAAGATGCTACCAACTGAGAATTTATGAAGGGGGAGCAGGACCCCACCTACCTTTAACAGAAGGCAATATGCATAATAATAACCATAAGTGTCACCACAAACTGCTGCTCTAGAAGTTAGAATAAAAGAGAAAATACTTTCAGCTGAGACATGGTAGAACTTCAGAGAAATTTTTAAGAAGGACACACAGCCTAGTGGTTCTCAGCATGTAGTCCCCAGGCCTGGGAGCTTGTTTAGAGATGCACATTCTTGGGTTTCTCCAGATCTGATGAATGAAAAACTGGGGTAGGGCCCAGCAATCTTGTTTAACATGCCCTCCAGGTAATTCTGAGGCTAGCTCAGGTTTAAGAACCACTGCCCTAGCATATAGGCCAGGCCTAGAAAAGTATGATTTTGAAAGAGACAGACGGGTCAATTAACCTACAGGAAAAAAAACAAGCTAATCCAAGAGCTGGGTTCTCAGAACACTCCTAATTCATCGGTTACAGGACATAGCCAAAAGTGTCTAATCTTGTACAACACAAATTAACAAAGTTTAAACATCAGTACAAATACACTGAGCCAGAGTGAGAAGAGTCAGGGGGAACAGAGTGCCACAGGTACAGGCACCAGAATCCCTTTAAAGCTGGATTTGAACCCCAGTTTCCCTACTTATTAGTTGTGTAGACCAGGCAAGCCTCTAATCCTCCATCCCCCACTGGTTAAATGGAAATATAACTGGATGATTTCCCAAGGTTTTTATGAGGATTAACGAGACATTTAATTATATACCTGAAGCACCAACACAGCACCCAGCAGGAAATTCTCAATGAATATGCTCATCTTTCCTTGTCCTAATTAGGGAAGAACTTGGGATCATTAACAAGTGAATATCGAGTTCAGTCCTGAACCATCCTTCTTGCAGCACAGCACTGAAAACATCTATAAATGTTAGATGTATAATGAATCTGGAAACCATAATTCTTTCCAGAGACAAAGATAATCAGGTAGGCTCTTTTCATGACTGTCAGTGTTTGAGAGCCAAGGGGACCACTGGATATCATCTTACATCAAGCCTCTCCTTTCACAATGTCCTCATAAGCCACACTCTTCAGGGCTCTATGGGGCCCTATGACAGAATGACAGTCACAACAGTCCTTGGTGAGCACAACAGGCCCCAAGTATCAACCAGAGGTCAGAAGGAGGGTCCACATGAACACAAGAAAATGACTAGAGAGTAGAAAACCAAGTCTCTGGGGTTAGCCTACAAGACAGTGTCCACGGAATTGTTCAAATGGACTTTGCCTTGCAACATTCCAAGGCTCCTGCTCTTAACCAGGTACCAAAAGGAGGCTGCCATCGTTGAGAAGGAAAATTAAAATACCATGCTTTCAATTATCTTGCAGTTTCTTAGAAACATCTAAACATTATTTTGAGGCAGATTACCAGCAATGTGAACAAATCTGGTGACTCACCAAGTCAGGGCCAGCCTGGACTGTTTTACTGTCATGGCTAAACACCCTAGGACTAGAGCTTTCCACTCGACAGATCCAATGAGCCTCAAGTTCCATTGTGTAAAAAGCACACAGTCCAAGGGCTACTGAACAGTCAGGGTTAGGAAATCTATTGTGCCAAGGCACTGGCCCACCATATCCAGGGCAACTTGGAAACATACCAGCAGGCTAAAATGCAGAGCCCCGTGAAGAGAATGATGGGGATGGGGTAGGACGCACAGAACAGCCCATGGTTGTAGAAGGCCTGAGATATCTTCTCACGCAGCCTTTCAGTCAGGGTCATCCTCAGCTGAAGTCACCTTGCTGCCATCCCGGAAAGTGACCATGGATCAGCCTGGCACACGTTGAGCAGCACTGACAATGGACACCATCTGCAGGCAGGCACCTGGCAAGAAGGGAGAAAAACCAATTAACAAAGAGTACTTGGCTCTCAACACTAGGGCTGCTAGGGGAGGTGGCAGGGACGTGGACAGGGAATCAGGAGGCCTACATGCAAGATCTGGAGACATCAATCCCAAAACACACAAAGACACACACACACACACACACACACAAACAATCTTGGTCGGCTCCTAGTGACTGTGGGTAGTGTCTAAGGAAGTCTAACCAAAGAAACAAAAAAACTGCCTCTCTAGCTCTGGTAATAAACTCTCAATCCTCTTCCATATTAGGCACTTCTAAAAGGCCACTCCCTAGAGAGGGCATTTTTCTCACACGTGGCACAGGAAAGTACTCCTGTGTAACAGACAGCATCTTCAGTTGCTCTTGGCCAAATGGACATTCTGGAAACCCTCCCCCCCCATTCTCTGTGCACAGGCCAGACCAAGAGAAATCCTTGGGAAAAACCTTTATACAACGTCTGATCCCTCAAAAAACACATTCTTACACAGTGATTCACTGATAAAGAAAGTCCAGTGGGGTCAGCCCTCAACACAAAAACACCAAAAAGCCTAGGCCCCTGACATAAAACAAAGTTCACTGTGACAGTGGTATTGGGTAGACGTCTCTGCTCCTGGTCCCCCAGTTGTTCCTGGGAGGGTGAGGGCAAAGGGCCCCTCCTATTTCTGCCTGCCCAGCAGCTGTCTCCTCCTTGGAGTAACAGCAGTCCAGTGTGGCTCTGAGAACCACCTTTCTCCACAGGATTTGGCCTGGACATAACGGCCAGTTAAGGTGCCCCTCCCTGACCCCCACCAGGCTGGTTAGGTCTCTCTCCCTGGCCTTTGACTTCTGAGCAGAAAGAATCAAAACTGGATTCGGTGGTGTTTATTCTTCCCCAAGAGGTTCCTGCTCCCCAGATCACGGGCTGCTCTGGCTCCAGCCCTTTCTGAAGACAAGCTCATCAGCTCTTCTTTCCAGTCTGTGAGCCACCCCATATCCTTCCAATAAATACTCTTTTTGCTTGTGTGAGCCAGTTAATTTCTGTTGCTTCCAAGTAGAGAAACTTAAACCAATAAAATCAGAATAGAAAACTCTAGCAGAAGGGCCCAGGAATCTAGAATTCCTTTCCTTGCTGAGCTCGCTGATGAAATTCAAGTTTAAATCCACTTCTCCTGTTCCATGTTGCTGTTTTCTTTGGTCTGTGCTACAGGAAACCTGCCCAGACGTGTATCTTGGCTTGATTCAGCTCACCGATGAAAACCCAGGCCAAGGAGATGACTCCTCAGAAGTGTGAGACCAGAAGGGAGAAGCAAAAGGAGTCACACCACAGCCAATTCACAAGAAGGAATGGCTACCACTCCATCCACCTTCCTGGAAGCACAAGTCTCAGGCGCACATGCAATTTTCCAGTCCAAGAACCCTCTAAGGAAATAGTACAAAGAACCCGCTGTGGGTCAATTCAGAAGGCAACAGATAGAGGAACTGGCAGGTGACAGCGGCTGACCCAAGGAGCAGAGGTGCTAACAACAGCTCGACCATTCACAAGACTCACCTGGAACATAACAGCTCAAAAAGGTCTCAAGCAGTAGACCTGCAGCAGGGCACCAGCAACAGTGCTCACCACCCAGCATAAACAAGGACTCCAGGGAAGCAACGTTTCTGCTCCTGTGTCCCCAACCCTCCATTCTACTTCAAGGGGGAAAACAAACACTAATGAGATATATGCCTGTGGAAAGACACTGTCAAGAGGATCCCTGAAGACTGATGGCCATAAACAAGTTGTAGCTTTTCCAACCTCAGTCCTCTGCCAAGCCCCACATCTCTCCCCTTAAGTGTCCCAAAACCAAGCCCTCCAGGAAATTGCAATCCTACTAATCTTAATCTCCTTCTCAGGCCTCTTCCGCACACAAATCGGTAAGACAAGAAGCAGGGGGCAGGGGCGTGGGTGGGTTCTCTTATACGTGGAACTACTAATATGAGAAAAAAAACCCATCTCACTTCAATTCTGCAGCAAATACAAATCTTTCTGACATGACCTTAGTCGTTTTCAGTTTCCATTAAACCATATTAGTTATACTAATTGCTAATTTTCACAGCACCAGGAAAACAGAATAAAAAAAAAAAAGAAATCCAAATTCTAGTTCATTACACAGCCCACCTACCTGAACCAAGCAAGAGGGGAATTATTCATCTTTACTCCACTGTATTCATTTTAACGCAAAGCTTTTCCAAAGCAAAATTTATCCTAAGAAACTGCCAAAATATTTTCCAGAGTGCCCAGACCATTTTACATTTTCACCAGCAGCATGAGACTTCATTTCTTAGCATCCTCACCAGCATTTGGTATTGTCACTACTCTTTATTTCAGCTGTACTAATAAGAGTGTATTAGTATCTTATTGGATCTTAATTTGCATTTCCCTAATGGCTAGTGACACTGAACCTATGCATGTGTGCATGGGTCTGTGTGTGTATTCCTTAAGACATTATATATATGAGATCATGTAATTTGCAAATAGAGATAGTTTAACTTCTTTTCGAATCTCGATGCCTTTTGTTTTTCTTGTAAAATTGTTGTGGCTAGAACTTCTGGTACAATGTTGAATTGCAGTGGTGAGAATGCATTATTCCTGATCTGAGGAAAGGAGCATTCAGTCTTTCACCTTAAGTATGGTATTACATGGGAGTTTTTCATATAAGCCCTTTATCAAGTTGAGGGAGTCCCCATCTATTCCTAGTTTGTTGAGTGTTTTTTTTTTTAATCATGAAAGTGTATTATGCTTTGTGTCTTTTGAGATGATCATGTGGTTTTTTTTTTTTTTTTTTTTTTTTTGGTACACGGGGCTCTCACTGTTGGGGGCTCTCCCGTTGTGGAGCACAGGCTCCGGACGCACAGGCTCAGCGGCCATGGCTCACGGGCCCAGCCACTCTGTGGCATTGCGGCATGTGGGATCTCCCCGGAGCGGGGCACGAACCCGTGTCCCCTGCATCGGCAGGCGGACTCTCAACCACTGCGCCACCAGGGAAGCCTGATCATGTGTTTTTTAATTTATCCTACTAATAAGGTGTATTACACTGATTGATTTTTTTCTCGTATTGAACCAACTTTGCATTCCTGGGTATAATCCCTTTAAATGTTGCTAGACTCGGTTTAATAATATTAAAAACTTCTACGTCTATATTCATAAGGGATATTGGTGTGTAGCTTTTTTGTCTTTGTCTGGCTTTGGTATTAGGGTAACGCTGGCCTTGTAGAATAACTTGGAAAGTGCTCCTTTGTACTTTTATAGAACAGTTCAGGATAAATCTTCTTTAAACATCTGGTAGAATTTACTAGTGAAGCCATCTGATCTTGGGATTTTTTTTGTTTAACTAATTTATTTTATTTATTTATTTCTGGCTGCACTGGGTCTTCGTTGCTATGCGCCAACTTTCTCTAGTTGCAGAGAGCGGGGAGCTACTCTTCGTTGTGGTGTGCATGCTTCTCACTGTGGTGGTTTCTCTTGTTGCAGAGCACAGCCTCTAGACGTGCGGGCTTCAGTAGCTGTGGCATGCAAGCTCTGTAGTTGTGGCTTGTGGGCTCTAGAGCACAGGCTCAGTAGTTGTGGCACACGGGCTTAGTTGCTCTGCAGCATGTGGGATCTCCCCGGACCAGGGCTCGAACCCATGTCCCCTGCATTGGCAGGTGGATTCTTAACCACTGTGCCAGCAGGGAAGTCCTTGGGTTTTTTCTGTGTGGGAAGTTTATAAACTATTAACCGCTTTACTTGTTACATCTATTCAGATTTTCTATTTCTTCTTGAGTAAATTTTGTTAGTTTGTGTGTTTCTAGGAATTTGCCCATTTTCACCTAGGCTATCTAATTTATTGGCATAATATTTGCTGTTCAAAGTATTATAAATCATTTTTATTTCTTAAAGCTTGGTGTTAACGTCCCCACTTTCATTAATGATTCTAGCTGTTTGAGTCTCCTCTTTTTTCTCAGTTGTTGATCTTTTAAAAGAGCAAACTCTTGATTTTATTTACTCTATTATCTGTCTCTATTCATTTGTTCCCACTCTAGCCTTTATTATTTTCTTCCTTCTGTTTGCTTTGGGTATATTTTGCTCTTCTTTTTCTTTTTGCTCTAGTTTCTTAAAGTTACTGATTTGAGCTCTTCCTTCTTTTTTTTTAATTTTATTTTTTTTATACAGCAGGTTATTAGTTACCTGTTTTATACATATTAGTGTATATACATCAATCCCAATTTCCCAATTCATCCCACCACCACGACCACCACCCCCTGCTTTCCCCCTTGGTGTCCCTATGTTTATTCTCTACATCTGTGTCTCTATTTCTGCCCTGCAAAACGGTGCATCAGTACCATTTTTCTAGATTCCACATATATGCATTAATATGCGATATTTGCTTTTCTCTTTCTTACTTCCACGTCTCTACAAATGACCCAATTTCGTTCCTTTTTATGGCTGGGTAATATTCCATTGTATATATGTACCACATCTTCTTTATCCATTCATCTGTCGATGGGCATTTAGGTTGCTTCCATGTCCTGGCTATTGTAAATAGGGCTGCAATGAACATTGGGGTGCATGTGTCTTTATGAATTATGGTTTTCTCTGGGTATATACCCAGTAGTGGGATTGCTGGGTCATATGGTAATTCTATTTTTAGTCTTTTAAGGAACCTCCATACTGTTCTCCATAGTGGCTGTATCAATTTACATTTCCACCAACAGTGCAAAAGGGTTCCCTTTTCTCCACACCCTCTCCAGCATTTGTTGTTTGTAGATTTTCTGACGATGCCCATTCTAACTGGAGTGAGGTGATATCTCATCGTAGTTTTGATTTGCATTTCCCTAATAGTTAGTGACACTGAGCAGCTTTTCATGTGCTTCTTCGCCATCTGTAAGTCTTCTTTGGAAAAATGCCTATTTAGGTCTTCTGCCCATTTTTGGATTGGCTTGTTTTTTTAATGTTGAGCTGCATGAACTGTTATATATTTTGGAGATTAATCCTTTGTCGGTTGATTCATTTGCAAATATTTTCTCCATTCTGAGGGTTGTCTTTTCGTCTTGTTTGTAGTTTGCTTTGCAAAAGCTTTTAAGTTTCATTAGGTCCCATTTGTTTATTTTTGTTTTTATTTCCATTACTCTAGGAGATGGATCAAAAAAGATCTTGCTGTGGTTTATGTCAGAGTGTTCTTCCTATGCTCTCCTCTAAGAGTTTTATAGTGTCTGGTCTTTCATTTAGGTCTTTAATCCATTTTGAGTTTATTTTTGTGCATGGTGTTAGGGAGTGTTCTAATTTCATTCTTTTAAATGCAGCTGTCCAGTTTTCCCAACACCACTTATTGAAGAGACTGCCTTTTCTCCATTGTATATCCTTGACTCCTTTGTCATGGATTAGTTGACCATAGGTGTGTGGGTTTATGTCTGCGCTTTCTATCCTGTTCCATTGATCCGTATTTCTGTTTTTGTGCCAGTACCATATTGTCTTGATTACTGTAGCTTTGTAGTATAGTGTGAAGTCAGGGAGTCTGATTCCTCCAGCTCCGTTTTTTTCCCTCAAGACTGCTTTGGCTATTCGGGGTCTTTTGTGTCTCCCTACAAATTTTAAGATTTTTTGTTCTAGTTCTGTAAAAAATGTCACTGGTAATTTGATGGGGATTGCATTGAATCTGTAGATTGCTTTGAGAAGTACAGTCATTTTCACAATATTGATTCTTCTAATCCAAGAACATGGTATATCTCTCCATCTGTATCTGTCATCTTTGATTTCTTTCATCAGTGACTTATAGTTTCCTGAGTACAGGTCTTTTACCTCCTTAGGTAGATTTATTCCCAGGTTTTATTCTTTTTGTTGCAATGGTGAATGAGATTGTTTCCTTAATTTCTCTTTCTGATCTTTCGTTGTTATAGGAATGCAAGAGATTTTTGCGCATTAATTTTGTATCCTGCACCTTTACCAAATTCATTGATTAGCTCTAGAGTTTTACAGTGGCATCTTTAAGATTCTCTATGTATAGTATCATGTCATCTGCAAACAGTTGACAGTTTTACTTCTTCTTTTCCAATTTGGATTCCTTTTATTTCTTTTTCTTCTCTGATTACTGTGGCTAAGACTTCCAAAACTATGTTGAATAAGAGTGGCAAGAGTGGACATCCTTGTCTTGTTCCTGATCTTAAAGGAAATGCTTTCAGTTTTTCACCACTGACAACGATGTTTGCTGTGGGTTTGTCATATATGGCCTTTATTATCTTGACGTAGGTTCCCTCTATGCCCACTTTCTGGAGAGTTTTTATCATAAATGGGTGTTGAATTTTGTCAAAAGCCTTCTCTGCATCTATTGAGATGATCATATGGTTTTTATTCTTCAGTTTTTTAATATGGTGTACCATGTTAATTTGTGTATACTGAAGAATCCCTGCACCCCTGGGATAAATCCCACTTGATCATGGTGTATGATCCTTTTAATGTGTTGTTGGATTCCGTTTGCTAGAATTTTATTGAGAATTTTTGCATCTATATTCATCAGTGATATTGGTCTGTAATTTTCTTTTTCTGTAGTATCTTTGTTTGGTTTTGATATCAGGATGATGGTAGCCTTGTAGAATGAGTTTGGGAGTGTTCCTTCCTCTGAAATTTTCTGGAAGAGTTTGAGAAGGATGGGTGTTAGCTCTTCTCTAAACGTTTGACAGAATTCACCTGTGAAGCCATCTGGTCCTGGACTTTTGTTTGTTGGAAGACTTTTAATCACAGTTTCAACTTCATTACTTGTGATTGGTCTATTCATATTTTCTATTTCTTCCTGGTTTAGTCTTGGAAGGTTATGCCTTTCTGAGAATTTGTCCATTTCTTCCAGGTTGACCATTTTATTGGCATAGAGTTGCTTGTAGTAGTCTCTTAGGATGCTTTGTATTTCTGTGGTGTCCATTGTAACGTCTCCTTTTTCATTACTAATTTTACTGATTTGAGTCCTCTCCCTCTTTTTCTTGATGAGTCTGGCTAATGGTTTATCAATTTTGTTTACCTTCTCAAACAACCAGCTTTTAGTTTTATTGATCTTTGCTATTGTTTCTTTGTTTCTATTTCATTTATTTCTGCTCTGATCTTTATGATTTCTTTCCTTCTACTAACTTTGGGTTTTGTTTGTTCTTCTTTCTCAAGTTCCTTTAGGTGTAAGGTTAGATTGTTTGAGATTTTTCTTGTTTCTTGAAGTAGGATTGTATTGCTATAAACTTCCTCTTAGAACTGCTTTTGCTGCATCCCATAGGTTTTGGATCGTCGTGTTTTCATTGTCATTTGTCTCTAGGTATTTTTTGATTTCCTCTTTGAGTTCTTCAGTGATCTCTTGGTTATTTAGTAATGTATTGTTTAACTTCTATGTGTTTGTGTTTTTTACATTTTTTTCCCTGTAACAGTCTTTATTTTAAAGTCTATTTTGGGCTTCTCTGGTGGCACAGTGGTTAAGAATCTGCCTCCCAATGCAGGGGACACAGGTTCGAGCCCTGGTCTGGGAAGATGCCACATGCCGTGGAGCAACTAAGCATGTGCACCACAACTACTGAGACTGTGTTCTAGAGTTGTGAGCCATAACTACTAAAGCCCATGCACCTAGAGCCAGTGCTCTGAAACAAGAGAAGCCACCACAATGAGAAGCCCTTGCATCGCAATGAAGAGTAGCGCCCGCTCACCGCAACTAGAGAAAGCCAGCGTGCAGCAATGAAGAGCCAAAATAGCCAAAACTAAAATAAATAAATTTATTTTAAAAATAAAGTCTATTTTATCTGATATGAGTATCACTACTCCAGCTTTCTTTTGATTTCCATTTGCATAGAATATCTTTTACCATCCCCTTCGTTTCAGTCTGTATATGTCCCTAGGTCTGAAGTGGGTCTCTTGTGGACAGCATATATAGGGGTCTTGTTTTTGTACCCATTCAGCGAGCCTGTGTCTTTCGGTTGGAGCATTTAATCCATTCACATTTAAGGTAATTATCAATATGTGAAGTTCTTATGCGTTTTCTTAATTGTTTTGGGTTTGTTTTTGTAGGTCCTTTTCTTCTCTTGTGTTTCCCACTTACAGAAGTTCCTTTAGCATTTGTTGTAGAGCTGGTTTGGTGGTGCTGATTCTCTTAGCTTTTGCTTGTCTGTAAAGCTTTTGATTTCTCCGGTGAATCTGAATGAGATCCTTACCACATAGAGTAATCTTCGTTGTAGGTGCTTCTCTTTCATCTCTTTAAATATATCAATGCCACTCCCTTTTGGCTTGTAGAGTTCTGCTGAGAAATCCGCTGTTAACCTTATGGGAGTTCCCTTGTATGTTATTTGTCATTTTCCTCTTGTTGCTTTTAATAATTTTTCTTTGTCTTTGATTTTTGTCATTTTGATTACTATGTGTCTCGGCGTGTTTCTCCTTGGGTTTTCCTGCCTGGGACTCCCTGTGCTTCCTGGACCTGGATGGCTATTTCCTTTCCCGTGTTAACGAAGTTTTTGACTATAATCCCTTCAAATGTTTTCTTGGGTCCTTTCTCTCTCTCTTCTCCTTCTGGGACCTCTATAACATGAGTGTTGGTGCGTTTAATGTTGTCCCAGAGGTCTCTTAGCCTGTCTTCCTTTCTTTTCATTCTTTTTTATTCTGTTCCATAGCAGTGAATTCCACCATTCTGTCTTCCAGGTCACTTATCCGTTCTTCTGCCTCAGTTATTCTGTTATTTATTCCTTCTAGTGCATTTTTCATTTTAGTTATTGTATTGTTCATCTCTGTCTGTTTTTTAATTCTTCTATGTCTTTGTTAAACATTTCTTGCATCTTCTCCATCTTTGCCTCCATTCTTTTTTGGAGGCCTTGGATCATTTTCACTATCATTATTCTGAACTCTTTTTCTGGAAGGTTTCCTATCTCCACTTCATTTAGTTCTTTTTCTGGGGTTTTATCTTGTTCCTTCATCTGTACATAGTCCTCTGCCTTTTCATTTTGTCTATCGTTCTGTAAATGTAGTTTTCGTACCGCAGGCTTCAGGACTGTAGTTCTTCTAGCTTCTGCTGTCTCCACTCTCTCTTTCTTCTTTCTTAATACAGGCATTTACAGCTGTAAATTCCCCTCCAAACACTACTTTAGCTGCATCCCATAGTTTCTGTATTTGTGATTTCTGTTTTCATTCACCTCAAAGCATTCTCTAACTTCTCTTGTACTTTCTTCTTTGATCCCCTTGATATTTAGGAGTTATTGAGATTTCCTTATATATTCTTGATGTAAGTCTCTACCAGATATGTTGTTCACAAATATTTTCTTCAAGTCTATAACCTCTTTTTAAAATTCTTTTCACAGACTCTGTGATAGAGCTGAAGCTTTTAATTTTGATGAAGTCTAATTTATCTTTTTTTTTTCCTTTAGGTGGAATGGATCATGCTTTAGGTGTCATGTAAAAGAATTCTGAATTTTTCCTCTGAGATTTTCTCCTAAAATTTTTTATAGTTTTACATTTAAACCTATGATACATTTGAGTAACTTCTTCTGTAAGATGTGAGATTAGATCTAGGATTTTTGCGTTTTGTTTTTCCCTATGGATAACCAATTGTTCTAGCTCCAATTGTTGAGAAGACTACCTTTCCTCCAATGAATTGTTTGGCACCTGCCTTAGTCCTTTGTGCTGCTATAATAAAAATAGCATACACTGGGTGGCTTAAACAACAAATATTTACTTCTCACTGTTCTAAAGGCTAGGAAGTCCAAGATCAAGGCACTGGCAGATTCAGTTTCTGGTGAGGGCCCACTTCCTGGTTCATAATTGGCCATCTTCTCACTGTGTCCTCACACGGCAGAAAAGGAAGTGAGAGTTCTCTGGGGTTTCTTTTATAAGGGCAGTAATCCCATTCACGAGGACTCCACCCTCATGATTTAATTACCTCCCAAAGGCCCCAACTCCCTAATACAATCACACCAAGGGTTAAGATTTCAACATACGAACTTGGGGCGGGGGGGGGACACAAACATTCAGTCAAAGAGCAGGTGTCTGGGGACTTCCCTGGTGGCACAGTGGATAAGACTCCATGCTCCCAATGTAGAGGGCCTGCGTTCTAGCCCTGGTCAGGGAACTAGATCCCGCATGCATGCCGCAACTAAGAGTTTGCATGTCACAACTAAGGAGCCCACGTGCTGCAACTAAGACCTGGTGCAAACAAATAAAAAAAACAGTTGGCTGTACTTTATGAGTCTATTTCTGGGTTTTCTATAATGTTCCAGTGATCTATGTGTCTAGCCTTCCACCAATACTACACAGTCTTGATTACAATAGCTATAAAGTCTTGAAATGAGTAAAATGATTCCTTCCATTTTATTCAAAATTGTTTTACCCATTCTAGTTTATTTGCTTTCCACATATATTTTAGAGTAATCTAGTCTATGTCTACAAAAATCTTGCTAGAATTTTGATAGGAATTACAGTAAACATACATATCAATTTGAGAACTGACATCACTACTATGTTTAGTGTTCCAATCTATGAACATGAAATCTTTCTCCATTTATTTAGATCTTTGATTTCTTTAACCATTTTTCTTTTTTTTCTGGCCAAGCCATGGCTTGTGGGAATCTTAGTTTCCTGACCAGGTATCGAACCCACACCCCCTGCAATGGAAGCGTGGAGTCTTAACCACTGGACTGCCAGGGAATTCCCTCTTTAATCATTATTGTATAGTTTTCAGCATATAAGCACTGTACATGTTTTGTTAGATTTACACCTAATAGTTTTTTGAGTGGTGTGTTTTCAATTTCAGTTTCCCCATGTTAATTGCTAGTACAAAGAAATATAACTGATTTTAATATGTTGATCTTGTATCCTACAATTGTGCTGAACTCACTAATTAGTTCCACAGTCTTTTTTGTACATTCCTTGGGATTTTCTAAGCAGACTATCATGTCAACTGCAAATAGAAACATATTTCTTTCTTTCTTTCTATAATTTCTACAAACACTTTTTCTGCACCACTCCATCTCCACTCCTTTCGGGACTTCAATAACATGAAAGATAAACTTTCTGTTATTGTCCCATGAGTCCCTGAAGCTCTCCTCATCTTTCTTCAGTTTATTTTAAATCGCTGTTGTTCAGACTAGATAGTTTTTGTTCTTCTACCTTCAAGTTAACTGACTTAATATATCCCTCTTCTGTCACTGACGCCAATGAATTTTAAATTTAGTTTTAGTTATAAAATTTCCAATTTTATTTTTTTATGTTTTATAAAAATATACATTTATTTATTTGGTTGCACCAGGTCTTAGTTGCAGCAGGCAGGCTCCTTAGTTGTGGCTCGTGGGCTCAGCTGCAGCTCCAAGGCTCCTTAGTTGCAGCTCTCCAGCTCCTTAGCTGTGGCATGTGGGCTCCTTAGTTGCAACACATAGGCTCCTTAGTTGCAGCAGGCGGGCTCCTTAGCTGTGGCAGGCGAGCTCCTTAGTTGTGGCAGTCAAACTCTTAGTTGTGCAATGCATATGAGATCTAGTTCCCCAACCAGGGATCAAACTTGGGCCCCTTGCTTTGGGAGCGCAAAGTCTTATCCACTGCACCACCAGGGAAGTCCCAAAACTTCCAGTTTTAAATTTAAATGTATAACTTTCCATTTGCTTCAAGGAGGTTTACCCTCAATTATTAGAGCAAGGTTTTAATTAATAATTACACTTTAAACTCTTTGATGATTCCAACATCTATGTCATGTCATGGTTGCCATCTGCTGACTATATTTTCTTCTTAAGAGATGGTGAGAAGCAAGTTCAGACCAGATGTGAACAGACTTGGCGGTCAGGGGATTGGCTGAAGCCCTCTGCTGATTTCTGAGAAGAGCTGTAAATTCCTGCAACTTAGCTGGGTTCCAGCTTTCTCCTGAGAGCTTGCTGCTTACAGGAAGCACTGTTTTCCTCTTCTTCCAGCTCTGCCCCTGGAGAGAGAGGTGAAGGTTGGTGGGAAGGCTGGAGCTTCTGTGACCGCCGAGTGGATGAAAGGCTCTTGCTGCTCCAGCCAGGAATCAGGACTCTGCCTCTGAGGTGGGAGAGCCAACTTCAGAACACTCGTCAACAAGAGACCTCCCAGCCCCACATAATATCAAAAGGCGAAAATCTCCCAGAGATCTCCATCTCAACACCAGCACCCAGCTTCACTCAACGACCAGCAAGCTACAGTGCTGGACAACCTATGCCAACCATAGAGCAAGACAGGAACACAACCCCACCCACTAGCAGAGAGGCTGCCTAAAATCATAATAAGTCCACAGACACCCCAAAACACACCACCAGACGTGGACCTGCCCACTAGAGAGACAAGATCTAGCCTCATACACCACAACACAGCCACTAGTCCCCTCCACCAGGAAGCCTACACAACCCACTGAACCAACCTTAGCCACTGGAGACAGACATCAAAAACAACGGGAGCTACGAACTTGCAGCCTGCAAAAAGGTGAACCCAATCACAGTAAGATAAGCAAAATGAGAAGACAGAAAAACACACAGCAGATGAAGGAGCAGGATAAAAACCCACCAGACCTAACAAATGAAGAGGAAATAGGCAGTCTACCTGAAAAAGAGTTCAGAATAATGATAGTAAAGATGATCCAAAATCTTGGAAATAGAATGGACAAAATGCAAGAAGCAGTTAACAAGGACCTAGAAGAAATAAAGATGAAACAGACAATGATGAACAACACAATAAATGAAATGAAAAATACTCTAGATGGGATCAATAGCAGAATAAATGAGGCAGAAGAACGGATAAGTGACCTGGAAGATAAAATAGTGGAAATAACTACTGCAGAGCAGAATAAAGAAAAAAGAATGAAAAGAACTGAGGACAGTCTCAGAGACCTCTGGGACAACATTAAACGCACCAACATTCGAATTATAGGGGTTCCAGAAGAAGAAGAGAAAAAGAAAGGGACTGAGAAAATATTTGAAGAGATTATAGTTGAAAACTTCCCTAATATGGGAAAGGAAATCGTTAATCAAGTCCAGGAAGCACAGAGAGTCCCATACAGGATAAATTCAAGGAGAAATACGCCAAGACACATATTAATCAAACTGTCAAAAACTAAATACAAAGAAAGCATATTAAAAGCAGCAAGGGAAAAACAACAAATAACACACAAGGGAATCCCCATAAGGTTAACAGCTGATCTCTCAGCAGAAACTCTACAAGCCAGAAGGGAGTGGCAGGACATACTGAAAGTGATGAAGGAGAAAAACCTGCAACCAAGATTACTCTACCCAGCAAGGATCTCATTCAGATTTGATGGAGAAATTAAAACCTTTACAGACAAGCAAAAGCTGAGAGAGTTCAGCACCACCAAACCAGCTTTACAACAAATGCTAAAGGAACTTCTCTAGACAAAAACACAAGAGAAGGAAAAGTCCTATAATAACGAACCCAAAACAATTTAGAAAATGGGAATAGGAACATACATATCGATAATTACCTTAAATGTAAATGGACTAAATGCTCCCACCAAAAGACACAGATTGGCTGAATGGATACAAAAACAAGACCCATATATATGCTGTCTACAAGAGACCCACTTCAGACCTAGAGACACATACAGACTGAAAGTAAGGGGATGGAAAAAGATATTCCATGCAAATGGAAACCAAAAGAAAGCTGGAGTAGCAATTCTCATATCAGACAAAATAGACTTTAAAATAAGGACTATCAGAAGAGACAAAGAAGGACACTACATAATGATTAAGGGATCGATCCAAGAAGAAGATATAACAATTGTAAATATTTATGCACCCAACATAGGAGCACCTCAATACATAAGGCAAAAACTAGCAGCCATAAAAGGGGAAATCGACAGTAACACATTCATAGTAGGGGACTTCAACACCCCACTTTCACCAATGGACAGATCATCCAAAATGAAAATAAATAAGGAAACACAAGCTTTAAATGATACATTAAACAAGATGGACTTAATTGATATTTATAGGACACTCCATCCAAAAACAACAGAATACACATTTTTCTCAAGTGCTCATGGAACATTCTCCAGGATAGATCATATCTTGGGTCACAAATCAAGCCTTGGTAAATTTAAGAAAATTGAAATTGTATCAAGTATCTTTTCCGACCACAACGCCATGAGACTAGATATCAATTATAGGAAAAGATCTGTAAAAAATACAAACACATGGAGGCTAAACAATACACTACTTAATAACGAAGTGATCACTGAAGAAATCAAAGAGGAAATTAAAAAATACCTAGAAACAAATGACAATGAAGATACAACGACCCAAAACCTACAGGATGCAGCAAAAGCAGTTCTAAGAGGGAAGTTTATAGCAATACAAGCCCACCTTAAGAAGCAGGAAACATCTCGAATAAACAACCTAACCTTGCACCTCAAGCAATTAGAGAAAGAAGAACAAAAAAACCCCAGAGTTAGCAGAAGGAAAGAAATCATAAAAATCAGATCAGAAATAAATGAAAAAGAAATGAAGGAAACAATAGCAAAGATCAATAAAACTAAAAGCTGGTTCTTTGAGAAGATAAACAAAATAGATAAACCATTAGCCAGACTCATCAAGAAAAAAAGGGAGAAGACTCAAATCAATAGAATCAGAAATGAAAAAGGAGAAGTAACAACTGACACTGCAGAAATACAAAAAATCATGAGGGATTACTACAAGCAACTCTATGCCAATAAAATGGACAATCTGGAAGAAATGGACAAATTCTTAGAAATGCACAAACTGCCAAGACTGAATCAGGAAGAAATAGAAAATATGAACAGACCAATCACAAACACTGAAATTGAAACTGTGATTAAAAATCTTCCAACAAACAAAAGCCCAGGACCAGATGGCTTCACAGGCGAATTCTATCAAACATTTAGAGAAGAGCTAACACCTATTCTTCTCAAACTCTTCCAAAATATAGCAGAGGGAGGAACACTCCCAAACTCATTCTACGAGGCCACCATCACCTTGATACCAAAACCAGACAAGGATGTCACAAAGAAAGAAAACTACAGGCCAATATCACTGATGAACATAGATGCAAAAATCCTCAACAAAATACTAGCAAACAGAATCCAACAGCACATTAAAAGGATCATACACCATGATCAAGTGGGGTTTATTCCAGGAATGCAAGGATTCTTCAATATACGCAAATCTATCAATGTGATTAACCATATTAACAAATTGAAGGAGAAAAACCATATGATCATCTCAATAGATGCAGAGAAAGCTTTTGACAAAATTCAACACCCATTTATGATAAAAACCCTGCAGAAAGTAGGTGTAGAGGGAACTTTCCTCAATATAATAAAGGCCGTATATGACAAGCCCACAGCCAACATCATCCTCAATGGCGAAAAACTGAAAGCATTTCCACTAAGGTCAGGAACAAGACAAGGTTGCCCACTCTCACCACTCTTATTCAACATAGTTTTGGAAGTTTTAGCCACAGCAATCAGAGAAGAAAAGGAAATAAAAGGAATCCAAATCGGAAAAGAAGAAGTAAAGCTGTCACTGTTTGCAGATGACATGATACTATACATAGAGAATCCTAAAGATGCTACCAGAAAACTACTAGAGCTAATCAATGAATTTGGTAAAGTAGCAGGATACAAAATTAATGCACAGAAATCTCTGGCATTCCTATATACTAACGATGAAAAATCTGAAAGTGAAATCAAGAAAACACTCCCATTTACCATTGCAACAAAAAGAATAAAATATCTAGGAATAAACCTACCTAAGGAGACAAAAGACCTGTATGCAGAAAATTATAAGACACTGATGAAAGAAATTAAAGATGATACAAACAGATGGAGAGATATACCATGTTCTTGGATTGGAAGAATCAACATTGTGAAAATGACTCTACTCCCCAAAGCAATCTATAGATTCAATGCAATCCCTATCAAACTACCACTGGCATTTTTCACAGAACTAGAACAAAAAATTTCACAATTTGTATGGAAACACAAAAGACCCCGAATAGCCAAAGCAATCTTGAGAACAAAAAATGGAGCTGGAGGAATCAGGCTGCCTGACTTCAGACTATACTACAAAGCTACAGTAATCAAGACAGTATGGTACTGGCACAAAAACAGAAAGATAGATCAATGGAATAGGATAGAAAGCCCAGAGATAAACCCATGCACATATGGTCACCTTATCTTTGATAAAGGTGGCAGGAATATACAGTGGAGAAAGGACAGCCCCTTCAATAAGTGGTGCTGGGAAAACTGGACAGGTACATGTAAAAGTATGAGATTAGATCACTCCCTAACACCATACACAAAAATAAGCTCAAAATGGATTAAAGACCTAAATGTAAGGCCAGAAACTATCAAACTCTTAGAGGAAAACATAGGCAGAACACTCTATGACATAAATCACAGCAAGATCCTTCTTGACCCATCTCCTAGAGTAATGGAGATAAAAACAAAAATAAACAAATGGGACCTAATGAAACTTCAAAGCTTTTGCACAGCAAAGGAAACCATAAACAAGACCAAAAGACAGCCCTCAGAATGGGAGAAAATATTTGCAAATGAATCAACTGACAAAGGATTAATCTCTAAAATTTACAGGCAGCTCATGCAGCTCAATAACAAAAAAATAAACAACCCAATCCAAAAATGGGCAGAAGACCTAAATAGACATTTCTCCAAAGAAGATATACAGACTGCCAACAAACACATGAAAGAATGCTCAACATCATTAATCATTAGAGAAATGCAAATCAAAACTACAATGAGATATCATCTCACACCAGTCAGAATGGCCATCATCAAAAAATCTAGAAACAATAAATGCTGGAGAGGGTGTGGAGAAAAGGGAACACTCTTGCACTGCTGGTGGGAATGTGAATTGGTTCAGCCACTATGGAGAACAGTATGGAGGTTCCTTAAAAAACTACAAATAGAACTACCATATGACCCAGCAATCCCACTACTAGGTATATACCCTGAGGAAACCAGAATTCAGAAAGAGTCATGTACCAAAATGTTCATTGCAGCTCTATTTACAATAGCCCGGAGATGGAAACAACCTAAGTGCCCGTCGTCGGATGAATGGATAAAGAAGATGTGGCACATATATACAATGGAATATTACTCAGCCATAAAAAGAAACGAAATTGAGCTATTTGTAATGAGGTGGATAGATCTAGAGTCTGTCATACAGAGTGAAGTAAGTCAGAAAGAGAAGGACAAATACCGTATGCTAACACATATATATGGAATTTAAGAAAAAAAAAATGTTATGAAGAACCTAGGGGTAAAACAGGAATAAAGACAGAGACCTACTGGAGAACAGACTTGAGGATATGGGGAGGGGGAAGGGTGAGGTGTGTTAGGGCGAGAGAGAGACATGGACATATATATACTAACAAACGTAAGGTAGATAGCCAGTGGGAAGCAGCCGCATGGCACAGGGAAACCGGCTCGGTTCTTTGTGGCTGTCTGGAGGGGTGGGATAGGGAGGGTGGGAGGGAGGGAGACAAAGAGGGAAGAGATATGGGAACATATGTATATGTATAACTGATTCACTCTGTTATAAAGCAGAAACTAACACACCATTGTAAAGCAATTATACCCCAATAAAGATGTTAAAAAAAAAAAAGAGATGGTGAGATTTTCCTGATTATTTATATGTGGAGTAATTTTGAATGTTTAGATACTACGCTATGTTACTCTGAACCTTGTTCAAATCCAACAGAAAATGTTGGATTTTTGTTTTAGCAGCAATCTACCTGATTAAGTCCAATCCACAAATTCCTATCCAATTTTCCTGGGCTGTGGTTCCAATGTCAGTTTGGTTTTCAAAGCCCTTGCAGTACCATTTTGATTTGTCTCATGCATATTGTGCAATGGCCAACATAGGACTTGGGCAGTAGTGTAGCCTTTGGCATGCTGTTTAGAGTCAGATGCATATATGATATTTTGGAAAAGAACCCAGGAGTTCATACACAATATTATGGGTTCACTTTGTTGAGTTCCTTCCTCTCTACAATCCTCCCAAGACATTCCAGCTCCTAGAGGACCTTTTCTGGGTCTTCTTGCTAGAAGGGAAGGGCTTTTGTTTTCCTGCTCTGCTGAGCACCTCCCACAACTGTGATTGCTTCCCGGGTAAAGTGGTGAGAATTGAGAGGACAAAATCAGCAAATATCTCCATGGTCTTAGGACCATCATCTCTATAAATAAAAGGATTCTGCTCCCACCTGGCTGCCAATGTCATTGCTGCCTTCACCACCACAGAATTTCATGGGAGACAAGAGCAGGACAAAATGGAAAAAAAAAAAAAAAAAAAAAGCAAACCAAACACCAAAGATTCTCTTCCTCCGTCCCTTCCTTCCAACCTCTTTAAGAATCCCCTTTCTCACTCCTGAGACTATAAAGACAGAGCTTCTCTCAGACTTCTTTCTCTCTGCACCTAGTGTCCAGTTCCAGGTTTTGGGTTACCTTTGAGTCCAGGCTGTAAGGTATTCTATGGAGAGAAAAAACAAAAACAATTTCATTTCCCATTCCATCTGCTACCATTTATCTTTCATGGTACTCAGACAGCTCGTCCATGTACTCTGCCCTAGGATTTTAACTGTATTTAGTCAGAGAGAAAGGGTAGAGTGTACTTACTACATGTTGACCAGAATCAGAACCCTTATATTTTTAATGTAAAAACCTTAACAAATTTCTGGATTCTTTGCCGTTAAAGAAACGTCCCATACTATGTTTCTTAGCATCTTTCTGTCAATCATATCATCAATCCACTGTGCTCTGTGATAGTACAGAGCATGTACTTTCACAAAACGAAAAAATATTAAATAAAGATTATAGGCAAAAAATGCACAAAAGAATGGAAGAAAATGTTAATAGTGGCTGTTGGTCTTCATGTGATATGTTTCCATGCAGACAGTTTAAGTGAAAAGTACTGAGTTTTTAACTTTAAATAAACTTTTAAAGCTTTGAATATTACAGAAAAGCATACAAATTAACAGCAAGAAGCTCCATGAAAAAAAAATAGCTATTTAATCTAAATACCACTCAATCAAGAAATAAGAGTATCACCCCAAAGTTCCTCTTTATGAGCTGCAACAGACATTACTTTTCATTTATAAAAGTGGTATAGACGCATTTCTATCAAAGAGTACTGGAATGTATTTCTGATTTTAGTTATTTTAATGCTTATGTCTTCATACATTGTTCAAGGTTTTTCATATTCACTTTTTCAACTCTTATAAAAATTTCCGCCAAGACTGAATCAGGAAGAAATAGAAAATATGAACAGACCAATCACAAGCACTGAAATTAAAAGTGTGATTAAAAATCTTCCAACAAACAAAAGCCCAGGACCAGATGGCTTCACAGGCAAATTCTATCAAACATTTAGAGAAGAGCTAACACCTATCCTTTTCAAACTCTTCCAAAATACAGCAGCAGTAGGAACACTCCCAAATTCCTTCTACGAGGCCACCATCACCTTGATACCAAAACCAGACAAGGATGTCACAAAGAAAGAAAACTAAGACCAATATCACTGATGAACACAGATGAAAAAATCCTCAACAAAATACTAGCAAACAGAATCCAAAAGCACATTAAAATGATCATACACCATGATCCAGTGGGGTTTATTCCAGGAATGCAAGGATTCTTCAATATACGCAAATCTATCAATGTGATAAACCATATTAACAAATTGAAGGAGAAAAACCATATGATCATCTCAATAGGTGCAGAGAAAGCTTTCGACAAAATTCAACACCGATTTATGATAAAAACCCTGCACAAAGTAGGCATAGAGGGAACTTTCCTCAACATAATAAAGGCCATATATGACAAGCCCACAGCCAACATCATCCTCAATGGCAAAAAACTGAAAGCATTTCCACTAAGATCAGGAATAAGACAAGGTTGCCCACTCTCACCACTCTTATTCAACATAGTTTTGGAAGTTTTAGCCACAGCAATCAGAGAAGAAAAGGAAATAAAAGGAATCCAAATCCGAAAAGAAAAAGTAAAGCTGTCACTGTTTGCAGATGACATGATACTATACATAGAGAATCCTAAAGATGCTACCAGAAAACTACTAGAGCTAATCAATGAATTTGGTAAAGTAGCAGGATACAAAATTAATGCCCAGAAATCTCTGGCATTCCTATATACTAATGATGAAAAATCTGAAAGTGAAATCAAGAAAACACTCCCATTTACCACTGCAACAAAGAGAATAAAATATCTAGGAATAAACCTACCTAAGGAGACAAAAGACCTGTATGCAGAAAATTATAAGACACTGATGAAAGAAATTAAAGATGATACAAATAGATGGAGAGATATACCATGTTCTTGGATTGGAAGAATCAACATTGTGAAAATGACTCTACTACCCAAAGCAATCTACAGATTCAATGCAATCCTATCAAACTACCACTGGCATTTTTCACAGAACTAGAACAAAAAATTTCACAATTTGTATGGAAACACAGAAGACCCCGAATAGCCAAAGCAATCTTGAGAACGAAAAACGGAGCTGGAGGAATCAGAGTCCCTGACTTCAGACTATACTACAAAGCTACAGTAATCAAGACAGTATGGTACTGGCACAAAAACAGAAAGATCAATGGAACAGGACAGAAAGCCCAGAGACAGACCCATGCACATATGGACACCTTTTCTTTGATAAAGGTGGCAGGAATGTATAGTGGAGAAAGGACAGCCTCTTCAATAAGTGGTGCTGGGAAAACTGGACAGCTACATGTAAAAGTATGAGATTAGATCACTACCTAACACTATACACAAAAATAAGCTCAAAATGGATAAAGACCTAAATTTAAGGCCAGAAACCAATAAACTCTTAGAGGAAAACATAGGCAGAACACTTAATGACATAAATCACAGCAAGATCCTTTTTGACCCAACTCCTAGAGAAATGGAAATAAAAACAAACAAATGGGACCTAATGAAACTTCAAAGCTTTTGCACAGCACAGGGAACCATAAGACAAAAAGACAACCCTCAGAATGGGAGAAAATATATGCAAATGAAGCAACTGACAAAGGATTAATTTCCAAAATTTACAAGCAGCTCATGCAGCTCAATAACAAAAAAACAAACAACCCAATCCAAAAATGGGCAGAAGACCTAAATAGACATTTCTCCAAAGAAGATATACAGACTGCCAACGAACACATGAAAGAATGCTCAACATCATTAATCATTAGAGAAATGCAAATCAAAACTACAATGAGATATCATCTCACACCAGTCAGAATGGCCATCATCAAAAAATCTAGAAACAATAAATGCTGGAGAGGGTGTGGAGAAAAGAGAACACTCTTGCACTGCTGGTGGGAATGTGAATTGGTTCAGCCACTATGGAGAACAGTATGGAGGTTCCTTAAAAAACTACAAATAGAACTACCATATGACCCAGCAATCCCACTATGGGCATATACCCTGAGAAAACCAAAATTCAAAAAGAGTCATGTACCAAAATGTTCATTGCAGCTCTATTTACAATAGCCCGGAGATGGAAACAACCTAAGCGCCCATCGTCGGATAAATGGATAAAGAAGATGTGGCACATATATACAATGGAATATTACTCAGCCATAAAAAGAAACGAAATTGAGCTATTTGTAATGAGGTGGATGGACCTAGAGCCTGTCATACAGAGTGAAGTAAGTCAGAAAGACAAATACCATATGCTAACACATATATATGGCATTTAAGAAAAAAAAATGTCATGAAGAACCTAGGGGTAAGACAGGAACAAAGACACAGACCTAAGACCTACTGGAGAACAGACTTGAGGATATGGGGAGGGGGAAGGGTGAGGTGTGTTAGGGCGAGAGAGAGACATGGACATATATATACTAACAAACGTAAGGTAGATAGCCAGTGGGAAGCAGCCGCATGGCACAGGGAAACCGGCTCGGTTCTTTGTGGCTGTCTGGAGGGGTGGGATAGGGAGGGTGGGAGGGAGGGAGACAAAGAGGGATATGTACAAGATTCACTTTGTTATAAAGCAGAAACTAACACACCATTGTAAAGCAATTATACCCCAATAAAGATGTTAAAAAAAAAAATTTCCGCAAAGGATAGAGGTCTTAGGAGAAATGAACCCAGTGGACACCTTGCTCTCAGACTTCTGGCCTCCACAATTGTGAGAAAATAAATGTTGTTGTTTAAGTCAACCCAAAAAATAAAATCTTCCATGTGTTTTCTATAGGTTAATTCTAAAACTTGATAACCACTTGAAAAACAATTGGAATATCTGCTAGTGCAATTTTCATTTACTGAGAAAGCCTCGGAATCCCTAGCAGGGCCGACAAAAGGTGTATCTCTCCTGAAGCCAGTCAGTCAAGACTGGAAAAGATGATTGCTTCAGATGCAAAGACAGCAACACAAGACTTCAAGGAATGTGAAAATGTGAAAACTCAATGAAACATAGCACCACCAAAGGAACACAGTAATTTTCCAGTTACTGACCCCCAAAAAATGGAGATCTGCAATCTGCCCAATAAAAAATTCAAAACAGTTGTTTTAAAGAAGGCCTCAGTGAGCTGCAAGAAAACACACAAAGGCAATTCAGTGAAGTCAGAAAAACAATACATGAAGAAAACAAAAAATTTAACAGACACAGAAATCATTAAAAAGAACAAAACAGAAATTCTAGAAAAAAATAAAATGGATGAAATGAAAATGCACTAGAAAGTATTAACAGCAGACTTGATCACACAGAAAAATAAAATCCATGATGTCAATGACAGGTCATTTGAAATTATCCAGTTCAAGGTGAACAAAGAGAAAATAATGAAAAAGAGTGAAGAAAGCCTTCATGTATCATGAGGTATCATCAAGAGAAACCACATAAGCACTGCTGGAGTCCCCAAAGGAGAAGAGAGGGAGAAAGGGGCAGAAAGCTTATTTAAAGAAATAACAGCTGATAGGGCGAGAGAGAGACATGGACATATATATACTAACAAACGTAAGGTAGATGGCCAGTGGGAAGCAGCCGCATGGCACAGGGATACCAGATTGGTTCTTTGTGGCTGCCTGGAGGGGTGGGATAGGGAGGGTGGGAGGGAGGGAGACAAAGAGGGAAGAGATATGGGAACATATGTATCTGTATAACTGATTCACTCTGTTATAAAGCAGAAACTAATACACCATTGTAAAACAATTAAACCCCAATAAAGATGTTAAAAATTAATAATAATAATAAAAAAATAAAAAATAAAAAATAAAGGAAAGAAAGGAAAGAAAGGAAGAAAGGAAGAAAGAAAGAAAGGAAAGAAAGGAAAGAAAGGAAGAAAGGAAGGAAGGAAGGAAGGAAGGAAGGAAGGAAGGAAGAAAGAAAGAAAGAAAGAAAAGAAAAGAAAAGAAAAGAAAAGAAAAGAAAAGAAAAAAAGAAAGAAAGAAAGAAAGGAAATAAAGAACAGCTGAGATCTTCCCAATCTGGGAAGAGATTTGGACGTCCAAGTTTATTTTTAAAATTTATTAAAAAAAAAAAAAGCTTACAGGTCCCCCAAAAGATCTCCTCCAAGAGACACTATAATGAAACCATCTAAAATCAAAGACAAAAATTTTAAAAGCAACAAGAGAAAAAAATTCCTCACATACAAGGGAATTCCTATAAGGCTGTCAGTGGATTTCTCAGCAAACACCTTATAAGCCAGGAGAGAGTGGAATGATTTATTCAAAGTGCTGCAAGAAAAAACTGTCAACCTATACCCAGAAAAGAGGAAAACTCTAATTTGAAAAGATACATGCACCCCAACGTTCTTAGCAGCACTATGTACAATATACAAGACATGGAAGCAACCTAAGTGTCCATCAAAAGACGAATGGATAAAGAGAATGTGGTGTATATATATATACACAATGGAATATTTCTCAGCCATTAAAAAAAGAATGAAATATGGCCATGTTTGCAGCAACGTGGATGGACCTAGAGATTAGCACACTAAGTGAAGTAAGTCAGACAGAATGACAAGTATTACATGATATCACTTAAATGTGAAAACTAAAAAATAATACAAATGAACTTATTTACAAAACAAAAACAGGACCACAAAGCAAGTCTCAGTAAATTTAAGAAAACTTAAATCACATCAAGCATTTTTTCTGACCAAAATGCTATGAGATTAGAAATAAAATACAAGAGTAAAACTGTAAAGAACACAAACATGTGCAAACACATGGAGGCTAAACAATATGCTACTAAACAACCAATGGATCACTGAAGAAATCAAAGAGGAAATCAAAAAATACCTAGAGACAAATGAAACCGAAAGCACAACAATACAAAATCTATGGGATGCAGCAAAAGCAGTTCTAAGACGGAAGTTTATCACAATACAATCTTACCTCAGGAAACAAGAAAAATCTCAAATAAACAACCTAACCTTATACCTAAAGCCACTACAGAAAGAACAAACAAAACCTAAAGTTAGTAGAAGGAAACAAATCATAAAGAACAGAGCAGAAATAAATGATAAAGAGTAATGCAACTATACTCCAATAAAAATTAATAAAATAAAAATAAATGCTATAAAGATGAAGAAAACAATAGCAAAGATCAATGAAACTAAAAGCTGGTTCTCTGAAAAGATAAACAAAACTGATAAACCTTAGCCAGACTCATCAAGAAAAAAAGGAAAAGGACTCAATTCAATAAAATTAGAAATGAAAATGGAGGAGTTACAACTGACACCACAGAAATACAAAGGATCATAAGAAACTACTACAAGCAACTGTATGCCAGTAAAATGAACAACCTGGAAGAAATGAACAAATTCTTAGAAACGTACAATCTCCCAAGACTGAACCAGGAAGAAACAGAAAATATGAACAGACCAATCACAAGTACTAAAATTGAAACTATGATTAAAAAACTTCCAACAAACAAAAGTACAGGACCAGATGGCTTCACAGGCGAATTCTATCAAACATTTAGAGAAGAGCTAACACCTACCCTTCTGATACTGTTCCAAACAACTTCAGAGGAAGGAAATCTCCCAAACTCATTCTATGATGTCATCATCACCCTGATACCAAAACCAGACAAAGATACCACACACAAAAAAGAAAATTACAGGTCAGTATCACTGATGAACACAGACGCAAAAGTCCTCAACAAAATACTAGGAATCCGAATCCAACAATACATTAAAAGGATCACACACCATGATCAAGTGGGATTTATCCCAGGGATGCAAGGATTTTTCAATATCCACAAATCAATTACTGTGACATACCACATCAACAAACTGAAGAATATAAACCATATGATCATCTCAATACATGCAGAAAAAGCTTTTGACAAAATTCAACACCAATTTATGATAAAAAACTCTCCAGAAAATGGGCATAGAGGGGACATACCTCTACATAATAAAGGCCACATACCACAAACCTACAGCTAATATCATACTCAATGGGGAAATGCTGAAAGCATCTCCTCTAAGATTAGGAACAAGACAAGGATGCCCACTCTCGTCGCTTTTATTCAACATGGTTTTGGAAGTCCTAGCTACAGCAATCAGAGAAGAAAAAGAAATAAAAGGAATCCAAATTGGAAAAGTTAAACTGTCACTGTTTACAGATGACCTGATACTATACACAGAAAATCCTAAAGACAATACCAGAAAACTACTAGAACTTGTCAATGAATTTGATAAATTTGCAGGTTACAAAATTAATACACAGAAATCTGTTGAATTTCTGTACACTAACAACGAAAGATCAGAAAGAGAAATTCAAGAAACAATCCCATTTACCACTGCATCAAAAAGAATAAAATACTGTACCTAGGAATAAAGCTACCTAAGGAAACAAAAGACCTGTACTCTGAAAACTGTAAGACACTGATGAAAGAAATCGAAAATCAAACAGATGGAAAGATATACCATGTTCTTGGATTGGAAAAATCAATATTGTCAAAATGACTATACTACCCAAGGCAATCTACAGATTCAATGCAATCCCTATCAAATTACCAATGGCAATTTTCACAGAACTAGAACAAAAATCTTAAAATTTGTGTAGAGACACCAAAGACCCCAAATAGCCAAAGCAATCTTGAGAAAGAAAAACACAGGTGGAGGAATCAGGCTCCCAGACTTCAAACTATACTACAAAGCTACAGTCATCAAACAGTATGGTACTGGCACAAAAACAGAAATATAGATCAATGGAACAGGACAGAAAGCCCAGAAATAAACCCATGTACCTATGGTTAATTAAGCTATGACAAAGGAGGCAAGACTATACAATGGAGGAAAAGCAGTCTCTTCGATAAGTGGTGCTGGGAAAACTGGACAGCTACATGTAAAAGAATGAAATTAGAACACTCCCTAACATCACGCACAAAAACAAACTCAAAATGGATTAAAGGGCTTCCCTGGTGGCGCAGTGATTGAGAGTCCGCCTGCCAATGCAGGGGACACAGGTTCGTGCCCCGGTCCGGGAAGATCCCACATGCCGCGGAGCGGCTGGGCCCGTGAGCCATGGCCACTGAGCCTGCGTGTCCGGAGCCTGTGCTCCGCAACGGGAGAGGCCACGACAGTGAGAGGCCCACGTACTGCAAAAAAAAAAAAAAAAAAAAAAAAAGGATTAAAAACCTGAATGTGAGACGGGACACTATAAAACTCCTAGAGGCAAACATAGGCAGAACACTCTCTGACATAAATTAAAGCAATATCTTTTTCAATCCATCTCCCAGAGTAATGGAAATAAAAACAAAAATAAACAAATGGGACCTAATTAAACTCAAAGCTTTTGTGCAGCAAAGGAAACCAAAAACAAAATGAAAAGACAACCCACAGAAGAGGAGAAAATACTTGCAAATATGTGACCAACAAGGGATAAGTCTCCAAAATTTACAAACAGCTCATGCAGCTTAATATCATCAAAACAAACAACCAAATCAAAAAATGGGCAGAAGACCTAGAGACATTTCTCCAGAGAAGACATACACATGGCCAAGAGTCACATGAAAAGATGTTCAGTATCACTAATTATTAGAGAAATGCAAATCAAAACAACAATGAGCTATCACGTCACACCAATCAGAATGGCTATCATCCAAAAATCCACAAACAATAAATGCTGGAGAGGGTGTGGAGAAAACTCTCCACAGTGTAGGTGTGGAACTCTCCTACACTGTGGGTGGGAATGTAAATTGGTGCAGCCACTATGGAAAACAGTATGGAGGTTCCTTAAGAAACTAAAAACAAGTACTTCCTGATGATCCAACGGTTTAAGACTCCATGCTCCCAATGCAGGGGGCCTGGGTATGATCCCTGGTCAGGGAACTAGATCCCACATGCCACAACTAAGAGCCCACATGCTGCAACTAAAAGATCCCTCAAGGCACAATGAAGACCTGGCACAGCCAAATAAATAAATAAATATTAAAATAAACTAAAAACAGAGCTTCCATATGATCCTGCAATCCCATTCCTGGGCATGTATCCAGAGAAAACTATGGTCCAAAAGGATACATGCACCCCAATGTTCATTGCAGCGCCTTTTACAATAGCCAAGACGTGGATCAACCTAAATGTCCATCAACAGAAGAATGGATAAAGAAAATGGGGTACATATATACAATGGAATATTACTCAGCCAGTAAAAAGAATAAAATAATGCCATTTACAGCAACATGAATGGACCTAGAGCTTGTCATACTGACTGAAGTCAGACAGAGAAACAAAAATATCATATGGCATCACTTACATGCAGAATCTTTAAAAAATTATACAAATGAACTTATTTACAAAACAGAAACTAGGGCCTCCCTGGTGGCACAGTGGTTATGAATCCACCTGCCAATGCAAGGAACACGGGTTTGAGCCCTGGTCCGGGAATATCCCACATGCCGCAGAGCAACTAAGCCCATGCACCACAACTACTGAGCCCGGGCTCTAGAGCCCGTGAGCCACAACTACTGAGCCCATGTGCCACAACTACTGAAGCCTGCACGCCTAGAGACTGTGCTCTGCAACAAGTGGAGCCACGACAATGAGAAGCCTTCACACCAAAACGAAGAGTAGCCCCCGCTTGCCGCAACTAAAAGAAAGCCCGCGCGCAGCCTGAAGACCCAATGCAGTCAAAAATAAATTTTAAAATAAATAAATAAAATTTACTTTGATAAAAAACAGAAACAGACTCAGACTTAGCAAAGGAACTTATGGTTACCAGGGGGGATGGGTGGGGGGGAGGGATAGTTAAGGAGTTTGGAACTGACATGCACACTGCTATATTTAAAATGGATAATGAACAAGGACCTACTGTACGGCACAGGGAACTCTGATCAATATTATGTAACAACCTAAATGGGAAAAGAATTTCAGAAAGAATAGACACATGTATATGTATAACTGAATCACTCTGCTGTACACCTGAAACTAACACAACATTGTTAATCAACTATACTCCAATATGAAATGAAATGAAAAGTTAAAAAACAAAAACAAAAAAAACTCAGACATAGAAAACAAACTTAACGGTTTACTAAAGAGGAAGTGGGAGATGGAAGCAAGGATAAATTAGGAGTTTGGGATTAACAGATACACATTACTATATATAAAATAGATAAATAACAAAAACCTACTGTATAGGCACAGTGTGTGTGTGTATACAAATCACTTTGTTGTACACCTGAAACTAACACCACACTGTAAGTTGACTATACTTCAATTTAAAAAAACCCTTCCAACCAAGAATACTTTACCCGGCAAAGCTGTCCTTCAGAAATAAAGGAGAGATAAAGACTTTGCCAGACAAACAAATGTGTAGAGCATTCATCATCACTAGACCTGTCTTACAAGAAATGCTAAAAGTTCTTCAAGCTGAAATGAATGTACACTAACTAATAATATAGAAACACAGAAATATAAAACACACTGCTAAAGTTAAGTATATATATAGTCACATTCAAAGTACAGTTGGCCTTCCCTATTCAAGAATTCCACATCCACAGTTTGAACCAACTGACTGAAAATATTTGAGAGAAAAAAAAAACTCAGGAAGTTCCAAAAAGCAAACCTTGAATTTGCCCCACTCTGGTAACAATTTACGTAGCATTTACAACTATCTACATGATATTTACTTGAACTATACTCTAGACCAAATGGACCCAACAGACATACAGAATATTTCATCCAAACAGCACCAGAATACACATTCTTCTCAAGCACACATGGAACATTCTCCAGGACAGATCCTAGGTTAGGTCACAAAACAAGTATTAGCAAATTTCATAAGAATGAAGTACTTTTTCTGACCACAATGGTATGAAACTAGGAATCAGTAACAGGAGGAAAACTGGAAAATTCACAAATATGTGTAAATTAAACAATACACTCTTGAAGAACCAATAGACCAAAGAAAAAATCAAAAGAGAAATTTTTAAAATTACAAAACAAACTAAAATGGAAACACAACATACCAAAAATTATGGAATGCAGCAAAAGCAGTTTTAAGAGGAAAGTTTTTAATGATAAAGGTCTATGTTTAGAAAAAAGAATAATCTCAAATAGACAAGCTAACTTTATGCCTCAAGGAACTAGGAAAAGAACAACAAACTAAGCCTTCTACTTAAAAGGAAGGAATTAAAGAGCAGAGTGGAAATAAAGAGAGTCTAAAAACACAATAGAAAAGATGAATGAAACCAAGAGCTGGTTTTTTGAACAGACAAACAAAACTGACACACCCTTAGCTAGGCTGACCAAGAAAAGAGAGAGAGGACTCAAAATCAGAAATGAAAGAGATGATATCACAGAAATATAAAGGATCACAGAGACTACTATGAAAAATTAGATGTCAACAAATTTGATGAGAAGAAATGAATAGATTCCTAGAAACATGTGACCAACAAGACTAAATTATGAAGAAACAGAAAATCTGAACAGGCTGATTACCAGTAAGGAGACTGAATCAGTAATCAAAAACCTCCCAACAAACGGAATTCCAGGATTAGATGGCTTTACTGGTGAATTCTACCAAACATTTCCAGAGGAATTAATATCAATCCTTCTCAAACTCTTCAAAAAAAACTGAACAGGAGGAAACACTTCCAAACTCATTTTATGAGGCCAGCATTACCCTGATGCCAAAGCCAGACAAGCACACAACAAGAAAAGAAAATTATAAGCCAATATCTGTGATGAAAAAAGATTCAAAAATCCTCGAAAAAATGTAGTAAATTGAACTCAACAGCACATTAAAAAGATCACACACTATGATCAAGTGGATTTATTCCTGGGATGTGAATGAAGATGGTTTGACACATGCAAATTAATAAGTGTGATATGCCACATTAACAGAATGAAAGATAAAAATCCTATGATCATCTCAATAGATGCAAAATCAGCATGATAAAATTCAACATCTTTTCATGATTAAAAAACTAATTGGGTATAGAAGGAATGTACCTCAACATAATAAAGGCTACATATGACAAGCCTACGGCTAACATCATAAGCAATGGTGAAAAGCTAAGAGCTTTTCCTCTAAGAGCCAGAACAAGACAAGGGTGCCACTCCATTTTTTTTTTTTTTGGGAGGGGGGGCGTGCTGCTCGGCTTGTGGGCTTTTAGTTCCCCTACCTGGGATCAAACCCAAGCTCTCAGCAGTGAGAGCATGGAGTCCTAACCACTGGACCGCCAGGGAATTCCCATGCATGCCCACTATTACCACTTCTATTCAGCATAGGACTGGAAATCCTAGCCAAAGCAATTAGACAGGAAAAAATTTAATATTCAAATTGGAAAGGAAGAAATAAAATTGTCTCTGCTTGCAGATGACATGATCATATGTCCAAAACTCCGCCAAAAAAACTATTCAAACTGATAAATTCGGTAAAGCTGCAGTATATAAAATCAATATACAAAAGTCAGTTGCATTTTTATGTGATAAAAACAAACTATCAGAAAAGGATATAAGAAAACAAACCCATTTACAAAAGCATCAAAAAGAAAAAAATACTTACGGATAAATTTGACCAAGGAGGTGAAGACCTGTACCCTGAAAACTATAAGATATTGATGGGGACTTCCCTGGTGGCACAGTGGTTAAGAATCCACCTGCCAATGCAGGGGACAGGGGTTTGAGTCCTGGTCCGGGAAAATCCAACATGTCGTGGAGCAACTAGGCCCCTGGGCCATGACTACTGAGCCTGTGCTCGAGAGCCCATGAGCCACAACTACTGAAGCCCGCACACCCTGGAGCCCGTGTGCCACAACTACTGAGCCCACATGCTGCAACTACTGAAGCCCACATGACTGGGGCTCCACAAGAGAAGCCACCGCAATGAGATGCCCGCACACCACAACGAAGAGTACCCTCTGCTCACTGCAACTAGAGAAAGCCCGCATGCAGTAATGAAGATCCAATGCAACCAAAAATAAAAAATAATAATTTTAAAAACGAATTAGTAAGTTTAAAAAAAAAAAAGACACTGATGAATTAACACACAGATAAATGAAAAAATATTCCCAAGTCTGTAGACTGGAAGAATTAATATTGTTAAAATGTCCATACTACCCAAAGCAATCTACAGATTTAATGCAACCTCTATCAAAATTCCATGGGCATTTTTCACAGAAACAAGAAAAATAATCCTATAATTCGTATGGAACCACAAAAAGATCCCCAATAGCCAAAGCAATCTTGAGAAAGAACAACAAAGCTATAGGCATCATGCGTCCCAATTTCAAACGATACTAAAAAGCTATAGGGAATCACAACTAACTGCTGAACAATCATCTATAGGAGGACACTGGAACTCACCAAAAAGGATACCCAACATCCAAAGACAAAGGAGAAACCACAATGAGACGGTAGGAGGGGCGCAATCACAATAAAATCAAATCTCATAAATGCTCGGTGGGTGACTCTCAAACTGGAGAACACCTTTACCATAGAAGTCCACCCACTGGATTGAAGGTTCTGAGCCCCACATCAGGCTTCCCAACCTGGGGGTCTGGCAAACGGGAGGAGGAATTCCTAGAGAATCAGACTTTGGAGGCTAGCGGGATTTGATTACAGGACTTCAACAGAACTGGGGGAAACAGAGACTCCACTCTTGGAGGACACAAACAAAGTAGTGTGTACATCGGGTCCCAGGGGAAGGAGCAATGACCCCATAGGAGACTGAACCAGACCTACCTGCTAGTGTTGGAGGGTCTCCTGTAGAGGCAGGGGGTGGCTGTGTCTCACCGTGAGGACAAGGACACTGCCAGCAAAAGTTCTGGGAAGTACTCCTTGGTGTGAACTCTCACAGAGTCCACCATTAGCTCCACCAAAGAGCCCGGGTAGGCTCCAGTGTTGGGCCGCCTCAGGCCAAACAACCAACAGGGAGGGAACACAGCCCCACCCATTAGCAGACAAGTGGATTAAAGTTTTAGTGAGCTCTGCCAACCAGAGCAACAGCTAGCTCTACCCACCACCAGTCCCGCCCATCAGGAGACTTGCTCAAGGCTCTTAGATAGCCTCATCCACCAGAAGGCAGACAGCAGAAGCAAGAAGAACTACAATCCTGCAGATGGTGGAACAAAAAAACATATTCACAGAGAGACAGACAAGATGAAAAGGCAGAGGGCTAGGTACCAAATGAAGGAACAAGATAAAAACACAGAAAAAAAACTAAATGAAATGGAGATAGGCAACCTTCCAGAAAAAGAATTCAGAAAAATGATAGTGAAGATGGTCCAGGACCTCAGAAAAAGAATGAAGACAAAGGTCGAGAAGATGCGAGAGATGTTTAACAAAGACCTAGAAGAATTAAAGAACAAACAGAGATGGACAATACAATAACTGAAATGAAAAATAAACTAAAAGGAATCAATAGCAGAATAACTGAGGCATAAGAACGGATAAGTGACCTGGAAGACAGAATGGTGGAATTCACTGCTACAGAACAGAATAAAGAAAAAAGAATGAAAAGAAATGAAGACAACCTAAGAAACCTCTGGGACAACATTAAATGCAACAACGTTCGAATTATAGGGGTCCCAGAAGGAGAAGAGAGAAAGGACCCAAGAAAACATTTGAAGAGATTATAGTCAAAAACTTCCCTAACATGGGAAAGAAAATAGCCACCCAAGTCCAGAAAGCGCAGAGTCCCACACAGGATAAACCCCAGGAGAAACATGCCGAGACATATAGTAATCAAACTGGCAAAAACTAAAGACAAAAAAAATTATTGAAAGCAACAAGGGAAAAACAACAAATAACATACAAGGGAACTCCCATAATGTTAACAGCTGATTTCTCAGCAGAAACTCTACAAGCCAGAAGGGAGTGGCATGATATATTTAAAGTGATGAAAGGGAATAAATTACAACCAAGATTACTCTACCGGACAAGGATCTCATTCAGATTCAATGGAGAAATCAAAAGTTTTCCAGACAAGCAAAAGCTAAGAGAATTCAGCACCACCAAACCAGCTCTACAACAAATGCTAAAAGAACTTCTCTAAGTGGGAAACACAAGAGAAGAAAAGGACCTACAAAAACAAACCCAAAACAATTAAGAAAATGGCCATAGGAACATACATATCAATAATTACCTTAAACGTGAATGGATTAAATGCTCCAACCAAAAGACACAGGCTCGCTGAATGGATACAAAAACAAGACCCATATATATGCTGTCTACAAGACACCCACTTCAGACCTGGGGACACATACAGACTGAAAGTGAGGGGATGGAAAAAAATATTCCATGCAAATGGAAATCAAAAGGAAGCTGGAGTAGCAATACTCATATCAGATAAAATAGACTTTAAAATAAAGAATGTTACAAGAGACAAGGAAGGACACTACATGATGATCTAGGGATCAATCCAAGAAGAAAATATAACAATTATAAATATATATGCACCCAACATAGGAGCACCTCAATACATAAAGCAACTGCTAACAGCTATAAAAGAGGAAATCATCAGTATCACAATAATGGTGGGGGACTTTTAACACCTCACTTACACCAATGCACAGATCATCCAAACAGAAAATTAATAAGGAAACACAAGCTTTAAATGACACAATAGACCAGATAGATTTAATTGATATTTATAGGACATTCCATCCAAAAACAACAGATTACACTTTCTTCTCAAATGCACACGGAACATTCTCCAGGATAGAGCACATCTTGGGTCGCATATCAAGCCTCAGCAAAATTAAGAAAATTGAAATCATATCAAGCATCTTTTCTGACAAAGGTGTAAGAAGTCAATTACAGGGAAAAAAACGTAAAAAAACACAAACACATCGAGCCTAAACAATACGTTAGTAAATAACCAAGAGATCACTGAGGAAATCAAAGAGGAAATCAAAAAATACCTAGAGACAAATGATAAAGAAAACACAATGATCTAAAACTGATGGGATGCAGCAAAAGCAGTTTGAAGAGGGAACTTTACAGCAATACAATCCTACCTCAAGAAACAAGAAAAATCTCAAACAATCTAACCTTACAACTAAAGAAACTTAAGAAGAACAAACAAAACCCAAAGGTAGTAGAAGGAAAGAAATCATAAAGATCAGAGCAGAAATAAATGAAATAGAAACAAAGAAAACAATAGCAAAGATCAATAAAACTAAAAGCTGGTTTTTTGAGAAGATAAACAGAATTCATAAGCCTTTAGCCAGACTCATCAAGAAAAAGAGGGAGAGGACTCAAATCAATAAAATTAGAACTGAAAAAGGAGAAGTTACAACAGACACCACAGAAATTCAAAGCATCCTAAGATGCTACAAGCAACTCTATGCCAATAAAATGGACAACCTGGAAGAAACGGACAAATTCTTAGAAAGGCATAACCTTCCAAGACTGAACCAGGAAGAAATAGAAAATATGAACAGAACAATCACAAGTAATGAATTGGAAACTGTGATTAAAAATCTTCCAACAAACTAAAGTCCAGGACCAGATGGCTTCACAGGTGAATTCTATGAGACATTTAGAGAAGAGCTAACACCCATCATTCTCAAACTCTTCCAAAAAATTGCAGAGGAAGGAACACTCCCAAACTCATTTTACGAGGCCACTATCACCCTGATACCAAAACCAGACAAAGATACTACAAAAAAAGAAAATTACAGACCAATATCACTGATGAATATAGATGCAAAAATCCTCAACAAAATATTAGCAAACAGAATCCAACAACACATTAAAGGATCATACACCATGATCAAGTGGGATTTATCCCAGGGATGCAAGGATTCTTCAATATATGTAAATCAATGTGATATACCATATTAACAAACTGAAGGAGAAAAACCATATGATGATCTTAATAGATGCAGAGAAAGCTTCTGACAAAATTCAACACCCATTTATGATAAAAACTCTCCAGAAAGTGGGCATAGAGGGAACCTACCTCAACATAATAAAGGCCATATACGACAAACCCACAGCAAACATCATTCTCAATGGTGAAAAACTGAAAGCATTTCCTCTAAGATCAGGAACAAGACAAGGATGTCACTCTCGCCACTATTATTCAACATAGTTTTGGAAGTCCTAGCCATGGCAATCAGAGAAGAAAAAGAAATATAAGGAATACAAATTGGAAAAGAAAAAGTAAAACTGTCACTCTTTGCAGATGACATGACAGTATACACAGAGAATCCTAAAGATGCCACCAGAAAACTACTAGAACTTATCAATGGATTCTGTAAAGTTGCAGGATACAAAATTAATGCATAGAAATCTCTTTCATTCCTATACACTAATGATGAAAAACCTGAAAGAGAAATTAAGGAAACACTCCCATTTACCACTGCAACAAAAAGAATAAAATACCTAGAAATAAACCTACCTAGGGAGACAAAAGATCTGTATGCAGAAAACTATAAGACACTGATGAAAGAAATCAAAGATGATACAAACAGATGAAGAGATATACCATGTTCTTGGATTGGAAGATCAATATTGTGAAAATGACTATAGTACCCAAAGCAATCTACAGATTCAATGCAATCCCTATCAAATTACCAGCGACATTTTTTACAGAACTAGAACAAAAAATCTTAAAATTTGTAGGGAGACACAAAAGACCCCGAATAGCCAAAGCAGTCTTGAGGGAAAAAAATGGAGCTGGAGGAATCAGACTCCCTGACTTCACACTATACTACAAAGCTACAGTAATCAAGACAATATGGTACTGGCACAAAAACAGAAATACGGATCAATGGAACAGGATAGAAAGCGCAGACATAAACCCACACACCTATGGTCAACTAATCCATGACAAAGGAGTCAAGGATATACAATGGAGAAAAGACAGTCTCTTCAAAAAGCGGTGCTGGAAATACTGGACAGTTACATGTAAAAGAGTGAAATTAGAACACTCTGTAACATCATACACAAAAATAAACTCAAAATGGATTACAGACTTAAATATAAGACTGGACACTATAAAACTCTTATTAGAGGAAAACATAGGAAGAACACTCTGACATAAATCACAGCAAGATCTTTTTTGATCCACGTCCTAGAGTAATGGAAATAAAAACAAAAATAAACAAATGGGACCTAATGAAACAAAAGCTTTTGCACAGCAAAAGAAACTACAACAAGACGAAAAGACAACTCTCAGAATGGGAGAAAATATTTGCAAACGAATCAAGGGACAAGGGATTAATCCCCAAAATATATTAACAGCTCATGCAGTTCAGTATTAAAAAAACAAACAACCCAATCCAAAATTGGGCAGAAGACCTAAATAGGCATTTTTCCAAAGAAGACTTACAGATGGCGAAGAAGCACATGAAAAGCTGCTCAGTGTCACTAACTATTAGGGAAATGCAAATCAAAACTACGATGAGATATCACCTCACTCCAGTTAGAATGGGCATCGTCAGAAAATCTACAAACAACAAATGCTGGAGAGGGTGTGGAGAAAAGGGAACCCTTTTGCACTGTTGGTGGAAATGTAAATTGATACAGTCACTACAGAGAACGGTATGGAGGTTCCTTAAAAAGCTAAAAACAGAATTACCATATGACTCAGCAATCCCACTGCTGGACATATACCCAGAGAAAACCATAATTCAAAAAGACACATGCACCCCAATGTTCATTGCAGCACTATTTACAATAGCCAGGACATGGAAGCAACCTAAATGTCCATCGACAGATGAATGGATAAAGAAGATGTGGTACATATATACAATGGAATATTACTCGGCCATAAAAAGGAATGAAATTGGGTCATTTGTAGAGACGTGGATGAATCTAGACACTGTCATACAGAGTGAAGTAAGTCAGAAAGAGAAAAACAAATATCATATATTAACGCATATATGTGGAACCTAGAGAAATACAGATGAACCAGTTTGCAGGGCAGAAATTGAGACACAGATGTAGAGAACAAATGTATGGACTCCAAATGGGGAAAGGGGCGGGGGTGGTGGTGGTGTGATGAATTGGGAGATTGGATTGACATATATACAGTAATATATATAAAACGGATAACTAATAAGAATGTGCTGTATAAAAAAATAAATAAAATAAAATTCAACAACAACAAAATCTATAGTAATGAAACAGTGTGGTACTGGCATAAAGACAGACACACAGACCAATGGAACATGACAGTCAGCCCAGATATAACCCCACACATGTAGGGTCAACTAAACTTTGACAAGGAACCAAGAATATGCAATGGAAAATGGACAATCTCTTCAATAAATGGCATTAGGAAAACAGGATATCCACACACGAAAGAATAAAACTGGATCCATATATTGTACCACTCACAAAAGTTAACTTAAAATGGATTAAAGACTTAAGTGTAAAATCTAAAACCATAAAAATCCTAGAAGAAAACATAGAGAATAAGCTCCTTGACACTGGTCTTGGCAATGCTATTTGGATATGACACCAAAAGCACAGGCATAAAAAGCACACACACACACACACACACACACACACACACACACACACACAAAGTACTACATTGAATTGAAAGGCTCTGCACAGCAAAGGAAACAATCAACAAAATGAAACGACAATGTATGGAAAGGGAGAAAATATTTGCAAACCATATATCTGATAAGGGGTTAATATCCAAACATATACCACTCAATAGCAAAACAACACAAAACAAACAAAACAAAAAAACAAATAATTAAAAACTGGGCAAAGGACCAGAATAGACATTTTCCCAACGAAGACATACAAGTGGTCAACAGGTACATGAAAAGATGCTCAACATCATTAGTGATCAGGGAAATGCAAATCAAAACCACAATAAGATATCATCACACACCTGTTAGGATGGCTTCTATAAAAAGAACATATGTTGGCAAGGATGTGGAGAAAATGGAATCCTTGTACACTGTTGGTGGGAATGTAAATTGCTACAGCCATTATGGAAAACAGTACGGAGGTTCTCCCCAAATTTAAAAACCAAACTACCATCTCTTCAATAAGTGGTGCTGGGAAAACTGGACAGCTACATGTAAACAAATGAAATTAGAACATTTCCTAACACCATACACAAAAATAAACTCAAAATGAATTAAAGACCTAAATGTAAGGTCAGATACTATAAAACCCTTAGAGGAAAACATAGGCAGAACACTCTGACATAAATTGCAGCAAGATCTTCGATCCACCTCCTAGAGTAATGAAAATGAAAACAATAATAAACAAATGGGACCTAATGAAACTCAAAAGCTTTTGCATAGCACAGGAAACCATAAACAAAATTAAAGGACAACCCTCAGAATATGAGAAAATATTTGCAAACGAAGCAACTGACAAGGGATTAATCTCTAAAGTATACAAACAGCTCATGCAGCTCAATGTCACAACAAACAATCTAATCAAAAAATGGGCAGAAGATCTAAATGACATTTCTCCAAAGAAGACATACAGATGGCCAAAAAGCACACAAAAAGATGCCCAACATCACCAATTATCAGAGAAATGCAAATAAGAACTACAATGAGGTATCACCTCACACTGGTCAGAATGGCCATCTTCAAAAAATCTACAAACAATAAATGCTGGAGAGGGTGTGGAGAAAAGGGAACCCTTCTACACTGTGGGTGGGGATGTAAATTGGTACAGCCACTATGGAGAAGAGTATGGAGGTTCTCTGAAAAACTAAAAGTAGAGCTACCATATGATCCAGCAATCCCACTCCCGGGCATATATCCAGAGAAACCCATCATTTGAAAAGATACATGTACCCCAATGTTCACTGAAGCACTATTTACAATAGCCAAGACATGGAAGCAACAGAGGAATGGATAAAGAAGATGTGGTGCATATATACATTGGAATATTACTCAGCCATAAAAAAGAATGAAATAATGCCATCTGCAGCAACATGGATGCACCTAGAAATTGTCATACTGAATGAATTAAGTCAGGCAGAGAAAAACAAATATCATATGATATCGTTTATATGTAGAACCTAAAAAAAGGGTACAAATGGGGCTTCCCTGGTGGCGCAGTGGTTGGGAGTCCACCTGCCGATGCAGGGGATGTGGGTTCGTGCTCCGGTCCGGGAGGATCCCACATGCCGCGGAGCGGCTGGGCCGGTGAGCCGTGGCCACTGAGCCTGCGCTCCGCAACGGGAGAGGCCACAATGGTGGGAGGCCCGCGTACAGAGAAAAAAAAAGAAAAAGGGTACAAAATGAACTTATCAACAAAACAGAAATAGAGTTACAGATGTAGAAAACAAATTTATGGTTACTGGGGTAAGGGTAGGGGGATAAATTGGGAGATTGGGACTGACATATACACACTTCTATACATAAAACAGATCATTAATATGGATCTACTGTATAGCACAGGGACCTCTACTCAATACTCTGTGATGGCCTATATGGGAAAAGAATCTAGAAAAGAGTGGATATATGTATGTGTATAACTGTGCAGTACACCTGAAACTAACACAACATTGTAAATCAACTATACTCCAATAAAAATTTTAAAAATAAAAAATAAAACTACCATATAATCCAGCAATTCCACTTCTGGGTATACATCCAAAGAAAGTGAAATCACTTCTTGAAGAGATATCTGCATGTCTATTATTCACAATAGCCAAGATATGTAAACAACCTAACTGTCCATTAACAGATAAATGGATAAGGAAGATGTGGGGGGGGGTGTGTATTGGAATATTATTCAGCCGTGAGAAAGAAGGAAATCCTGCCATTTGCAACAACATGGAAGAACTTAGAGAACATGACAGTAAGTGAAATTAGCCAGAAAGACAAATACTGCATGATCTCCCTTCTATGTGGAATCTTAAAAAGAAAAAAGTGCCAAACTCATAGAAACAGAGTAGAATGGCGATTACCAGGGCCTCGGAGAGATGGAGATATGCTGGTGAAAGGGTAGAAGCCTTCATTTATAAGATGAATAAGCTCTGAGGAACCTAACACAGAGCAGAGTGACTATAGTCAACAATACTGTTTGTACTTGAAATTTGCTGAGAGAATAGACTACAAGTATTCTCACTACCAAAAAAAAAAAAAAAAAAGGCAACTTAGGTGATGGATGCATTAAATAACCTGACTGTGGTAATTATTTCACAAAATATACATATGTCAAATCACTATGTTGTATACTTTAAATATACACAATTTTGTCAATTATACTTCAGTAAAACTGAAAAAATTAAATAAGAATAGACAAATGCTTGGCAAATATTTATATACATATTTATATTTTAAAATATACAGTAAGATATAGACGTCAACTATATATTTACAACCTTCTCCACCTCAAAGCTAAAACCAAGCCCAATGGGAACACATTAGAAGAACTCCCACTAAAGTCAGAGGCCAAACACAGCTATCTATGCACTCCACCACCACTATTTACTACTGTTGTGGAGGTACTACCTATCATAATTAGGCAACAGAAAGAAAATGTAGGTATACAACTGGGGGAAAAAAGATTAAAGTATCATTATTTGCAGATAATATTATTATACACCTGAAAAATCCAAGAGAATCAACTGAAAACCTTTTATAGTTGATAAAAGAATCAGGTAAGGTGATGAAAATTAATATAGAGAAATCAGTGTCTTCACATACATCACCAACAAGTAGGTAGAAGATAAAATGCTTCAGCACTAAAAACAAAAAAAGACCTGAGAATAAACTTGACAAGAAATGTCAAGAAATCTCTCAAAAATAAAAGAAGACTCAAAGAGAAAGGCATGTAATCTTCTTAGTGCGGAAGACTTATCATCAAAATGTCACTCTTCCTACACTAACCTAAAAATGTAAATAACTTAGTCCCAATAAAAACAAACAGGACTTTTAACTAGCAAAGTTTCTTTAAAGTTCATATAGAAAAACAAAAATAGCCAGGAAAGTTCTGAAAAATAATGATAATAAATGAGAATTAACTTTACCAAATATCGAAACACGCTATGAAACTTGGGTAATTAAAACAATGTGATTAACAACACACTAAAACATGGATTAATGTATACAACAGGAAGTCCAGAAACAGACCCAAACGTACATGATATGTGGCAAAGTATATCATGTGTAGTGAATGAAAGGGGATATTTAAACAAGTAGGAAAAAGATGAATTGTTCAATAAAAGGTACTGCAACAAATGGGTGGCCACTTGGGAAAAAATTAAGTTGGACACACACTTCACACCAAAATAAATTCCAAATGGATAAAAGACTAAAAGGTAAAAAATGAAATAGAAAAAGTACTTTAAGAAACCACAGGATAGGGACTTCCTTGGTGGCACAGTGATTAAGAATCCGCCTGTCAATGCAGGGGACACAGGTTAAAGCCCTGGTCTGGGAAGATCTCACATGCCGCAGAGCAACTAAGCCCGTGTGCCGCAACTACTGAGGCTGCTCTCTAGAGCCCGTGAGCCACAACTACTGAGAGTGCGAGCCACAACTACTGAAGCCTAAGCGCCTAGAGCCCGTGCTCTGCAACAAGAGAAGCCACCACAGTGAGAAGCCCGCGCACCGCAACAAAGAGTAGCCCCTGCTCTCGCAACTAGAGAACGCCCGCGTGCAACAACAAAGACCCAACGCAGCCAAAAATAAATAGATAAATTTATTAAAAAACTAAAAAAAGAAACCACAGGATAATTTTTCATAGTCTTCTACTAGGGAAAATCGTTCTAGGTATGACAGAGAACCCAGAAGCCTTAAAAAGTCAATAAATACAACCCAATTAAAAACTAATTTTTTTTCCATGACAAAACCATCCTAAGTAAAAAATAAATAACCATCTATAAAAATATAACTGCAATTCATACCACTGACAAAGTACAAAGTTCCTTCATATATAAATAATTTTTACAAAATTAATTTTTAAAAAACCAAAGCCCAGTAGAAAAACAAGCCAAGGATACAAACAGCCTTTTCACAGAAAACAGAAATGGTCCTTCAACCTTAAACTAAAACTACCCCTGAGTGTTCATTCTATTACTCTTTTAACTTTTCTACAGGCTGAACTAATAAGTTTAGGTGGGAAAAAAATCTCCAGAGAGAAACCATTTTTTTGTCTATCAAATTGGCAAAAACCAAACTATGAGGTACCACAGTGTTGGTGAGGGTATGGATAAACAGGCACTGCCACACACGGCTGGGAGCATACGTAGACAAAACCTCTATGGAGGTTTATCTGGTAAGAGCGATCAAAATCACAAAAGTACATACTCACCAACCCAGCCTTCCTGCCTCAGGTAAGTGAATGGATAGGTGCACTTGGCCATGCATGGATTGATGCATATAGAACATTAGTCAGTGGTGTCTGTGTTAGCAAAGTTTAAAACACCTTACATGTCCATCAATAAAGCTCAGGCTAAATAAATTAAGGTACATCCTGACAATGGAATATTACCCAGTTGTAAAAAACAATGAAAAAGTTCTTATGTATTGATAATGAACTATCACAGAGGAAAAAGCAAGGGATATAGTGTGCTACTTTCATGTAAAAGAAAAGAGCTCTCAGGACTTCCCTGGTGGCACAGTGGTTAAGAATCCGCCTGCCAATGCAGGGGACACGGGTTCGATCCCTGGTCCGGGAAAATCCCACATACTGCAGAGCAACTAAGCCCGCGAACCACAACTACTGAAGCTTGTGCGCCTAGAGCCCATGCACTGCAACGAAGAGTAGTCCCCACTTGCGTCAACTAGAGAAAGCCCGTGCGCAGCAATGAAGACCCAACGCAGCCAAAAATAAATAAATTTTTAAAAAGAAAGAAAAGAGCTCTCTGTGTATTTGTCTGTATTATGCACAGAACAGCCCTGAACTGATACTCGAGAACTTGTAACACTGGCTGCCTCTGGGGAAAGGATCTGGTGGCCAGGGGCAAGGTGCAAGGGAAATGTTCCCGTGTATACCCTGTCGTACCCTTTAAATTTTGTGCTATGTGAATGTAGTACTGCACTGAAAAGCTAAAATTAAAAAATAATGAAAGCCTCCCTGTAGGAGCAGCAGCCTTCTACTCTGAGCTTCTGTAACTGTATTTCCACACTGCCCTGTGTCCATTCTGACTTTCTCAGCCTCCCTTGATTGAGCGTGGTCCCTCTTGGGAGGTCACAGCTGAATCACCTTTGTTTCCCTAGAGCAGCCAGCACCTCATTTGGTGCCGAAAAGAAAGTCACTGTAGGTCTGTTCACTGTGCTAAACTAGTCCACTGGTGCAAACAATTCATCTTTGGGGGAAAGTTGCTTTGCAAAGTGGACCAATGATCAGGACAGGAAATTCTGCTTCTCTAAGCATCAAAATTACCCAAATAAGCTGGAAGAATTTTCAGCAGACTAAATTAACAGTGAAAAAAGAAAGGAGTTTCAGTTAATGACTGAAAGCTGATTTCAGAGAATTTGAAGTCTGAAAACACATATATTCAAGAGGATGACTACTGTCACATTTAGAATAATTGCGATGGCACAGCAATACCCATATTGATGGAAGACTAAATTACATTGTTTGTGATGGTCGTCACAAATAACCATGTACAAGATGCCAACCCTCTTCACAATTCAGCATCAACAAACTTATTAAAGATTTTCGTCCACAACGCCAGCTACCTACATTTTCATTCCCTCTTGACCTGGTCAGCAATGACTAACAAATGGATTGTACTGACCATTGATAAGAACATGGGCAAAGAATCTGTTTTAAAGCTAGAAACAACCCAGGAGCTCAATGGGGCAGCCTGGTCATTCCACAAGATAGAACCTTTGGCTCAGAGGTAGGATGCCCTCAGCCTTGGTCCCAGCTGGCAGGAGCATGGCCAGGACCAGCCTCCTGCTCTCAGCGACACATGGGCAAATCCAAGCCACACAGAATGGTGGCCACTTGCCTGGCTTCCTGACAGAAGTGTGGTCTGCTGGAAAGCAGCACGGTTCTTGATAGTTTACCCAAAAGTGAAGTTGTGACGAGTCTCTATTTTATTACTATCTCAAGAGCTTTTAATATAAATGCCACATGGAAGATGGTTCCATTCCAAACACAAAATATGCAAAAGACCTGTTTGTGAGGGGGAGAGTGCCAAAGGGAGCCAAGAGATGAGGGTCACCTAGGGCCCTTCTCCTTGTAACAGTTTTTCAACAAACGGTGCTAAGAAAACTGGATAGTCACATGCAAAAAAAGTTAAACTGGACCCTTACCTTACATCATATACAAAAATTAACTCAAAATGGATCAAAGACCTAAACAAAGAGCTAAAACTATAAAACTCTTAAAAGAAAACATAGGGCTTCCCTGGTGGCACAGTGGTTAAGAATCCGCCTGCCAATGCAGGGGACACGGGTTCGTGCCCTGGTCTGGGAATATACCACATGCCATGGAGCAAATAAGCCCATGTGCCATTAACTACTGAGCCTGCGCTCTAGAGCCCACGAGCCACAACTACTGAGCCTGCATGCAACAACTACTGAAGCCCACGTGCCTAGAGCCTGTGCTCTGCAACGAGAAGCCACTGCAATGAGAAGCACGCGCAGCGCAACGAAGAGTAGCCCCTGCTCGTCGCAACTAGAGAAAGCCGCGCACAGCAATGAAGAACCAAAGTAGCCAAAAATAAATAACTTTATTTAAAAAAAATTTTTTAAAAAGAAAACATAGGGTTAAAAGCTTCATGATACTCGATTTTGAAAGGATTTCTTAGATATGACACTAAAAGCACAGGCAACAAAAGAAAAAATAGACAAATGAGAGTTCATAAAAACTAATCATTTTTGTACATCAAAGGAAACTATCAACAGAGTGAAAAGACAACCCACATAATGGGAGAAAATATTTGCAAATCTTTTATCTAAGAAGGAATTAATATGCAGAATATAGGAAGAACTCCTACAACTTGGCAAACAAACAAACAAAACAACCTGACTCAAAAATGGGCAAAGGGGACTTGAGGACATGGGGCGAGGGAAGGGTAAGCTGGGAAGAAGTGAGAGAGTGGCATGGACATACATACACTACCAAACGTAAAATAGATAGCTAGTGGGAAGCAGCCGCATAGCACAGGGAGATCAGCTCGGTGCTTTGTGACCACCTAGAGGGGTGGGATAGGGAGGATGGGAGGGAGATGCAAGAGGGAAGGGATATGGGAACATATGTATATGTATAGCTGATTCACTTTGTTATAAAGTAGAAACTAACACAACAATGTAAAGCAATTATACTCCAATAAAGATGTTAAAAAAAAAAATGGGCAAAGGACTTGAATAGGCATTTCTCTAAAGAAGATATACAAATGGCCAAAAAGCACATAAAAAGATGCTCGACATCACTAATCATTATGAAAATACAAATCAAAACCATAATGAGATACCATTTCACACCCACTAGGATGGCTCTTATTAAAAAAAACAAAAACAAACAAAAAAATAACAAGTGTTGGAAAAGAAAAAAAAGGGACTTCCCTGGCAGTCCAGTGGCTAAGACTCCGCACTTCCAATGTGGGGGGCACAGGTATGATCTCACATGCTGCGTGGTGCGGGCAAAAGAAAAAAAAAAAGTGTTGGTAAGGATGTGAAGAAATTGAAACTTCTGTGCACTGCTGGTAGGAATGAAAAATGGTATAGCTCCTGTAGAAGGCAGTTTGGCAGTTCTTCAAAAAGTTAAACATAAAATTACCATATGATCCAGCAATTCCTCTCCTGGGTATATATCCAAACAACTGAAAGTAGGGACTCAAACAGACATCTGTACAGATATCTTTACAGATATTGATAAACAGCATTATTCACAACAGGCAAAAGGCGGAAATTGCTCAAATATTCATTGACAGATGAAGAGATAAACAAAATGTGGATGTACGTACAACAGAATATTATTTGCCCTGAAAAAGGAATGAAATTCTACAACATGGATGAATACTGAAAACATGTAAAGTGAAATAAGCCAGACACAAAAGAACAAATATAGTATGATTCCACTTATATGTAGGACCTAGAACGGGCAAATTCATAGAGGCAGAAAGTAGAATGGTGATTGCCAAGGCCTGGCAGGGAGGGGAGAATGGGGAGTTGTTTAATGGGTACAGAGTTTCTGTTTGGAATGATGAAAACGTTCTGGAAATGGAAAGTGGTGATGGCTGCACAACACTGTGAATATATCTGATGACAGTGAATGCTACACTTACAAATGGTTAAAATGGAGACTTCCCTGGCAGTCCAGTGGTTAAGACTCTGCGCTTCCAATGTGCAGGTTAAGACGTTAAATTTTATGTTATGTATATTTTGCCTCAATAAAAAAAAATCACGAAATAATTAAAAAGTACAATAATGAGAAGAGTGGATGATATAGATGAAACGAGTGCCCTCAACTTAATGAGTAAATGACAGACATAACTAAGTGATACATACACAATGGAATACTGCTCTCTGCTTTTGTGTATATTTCAATTTTATGATAATAAACATTAATAGAGAAGTCCTTTGTAACATGCAAGGCCTTTTCAGAACCTATCCCTTTACAAAATTTAGCAACAATGAATACACAAGGATCAAAGACCTAAACTTAAGACTTAGAAGTATAAAAACTCTTAGAATAGAACATAAGGCAAAAGCTTTACGAGGGGGCTTCCCTGGTGGCGCAGTGGTTGAGAGTCCGCCTGCTGATGCAGGGGACACGGGTTCGTGCCCCGGTCCGGGAAGATCCCACATGCCGTGGAGCGGCTGGGCCCGTGAGCCATGGCCGCTGAGCCTGTGCGTCCGGAGCCTGTGCTCCGCAGCAGGAGAGGCCACAACAGTGAGAGGCCTGCGTACCGCCAAAAAAAACACAAAAAAAACAAAAACAAAAAACTCAGAAAACGGGACTTCCCTGGTGGTACAGTGGTTAAGAATCTGCCTGCCAATGCAGAGGACACAGGTTCGATCCCTGGTCCAGGAAGATCCCACATGCCGCGGAATAACTAAGCCCGTGCACCACAACTACTGAGCCTGCGTTCTAGAGCCCACAAGCCACAACTACTGAGCCTGCATGCCACAACTACTGAAGCCCATGTGCCCTAGAGCCCGTGCTGTGCAACGAGAAGCCACCACAATGAGAAACACACACACCGCAACGAAGAATAGCTCCTGCTCGCCACAACTAGAGAAATCCCACATACAGGAATGAACACCCAATGGAGCCAAAAATAAAATAAATAAATTTAAAATAATAATAAAGCTTAAAAAAAGACAGAAAACAACAGTGTTAAGCAAGGATGTGGAGAAACTGGAACCCTTGTACATTGCTGGTAAGAATATAAAATGGTACAGCCTCCGTGGAAAAAAGTATGGTGGTTCCAAAAAAATTAATCATAGAACTACCATCCAGCAATTCCACTTCCATACTGGCCCAAGAGAACTGAAAACAAGGACTTGAACAAATATGTGTATACCCATGTTTACAGCAGCATCATTCACAACAGCCAGAAGGTAGAAACAATTCAAATGTCTGTCAATGGATAAATGGATAAACAAAACGTGGTATATACTCGGAATATTATTCAACCTTAAAAAGGAAAGAAATTTTGATACATGCTACGACATGTCTGAACCATGAGGATATTATGCTAAATGAAATAAGCCAGCCATAAAAAGACTAATACTGTATAAGTCCACTTATATGATATACTTAGAGTAGTCAAAATCATAGAAAGTAGGATGGTGACTGCCAGGGACTTGGGAGAGGAGAAATGAGGAGTTATTGTTTAATGGGTACAGAGTTTCAGTTTTGCAAGATGAAAAGAGATATGGAGAGAATGGCATTGATGTTGCAAAAAATTATGAATGTACTTTTTTGTTTTGTTTTTTGTTTTTTTGTTTGTTTTCTTTTGTTTTTTTTTGTTTTTGCAGTACGCGGGCCTCTCACTGTTGTGGCCTCTCCCGTTACGGAGCACAGGCTCCGGACGTGCAGGCGCAGCGGCCATAGCCCGCAGGCCCAGCCGCTTTGCGGCATGTGGGATCTTCCCGGACCGGGGCACGAACCCGTGTCCCCTGCATCGGCAGGCGGACTCTCAACCACTGCGCCACCAGGGAAGCCCATGAATGTACTTTTAATACCACTGAACTGTACACTTAAAAATGGTTAATACACTAAGTTGTGTATTTACCACAATAAAAAAAATGGAACAGCAACAAAAAAGAATTAGTACATAGGAGGGGGCAGGGGAAAGCAGGGCTCAGAGGGATTCAAGTGTACAAAAAAAATGAGAGGAAATAGATGAGAATATAAATTTGGCTACAAGAATGTAATCACAGTAATGTTTAGAATAGAGATGAAATGTGTTATATATTTTATGTTAAAATTTGAGAGAAAGAGCAAAACATCTAGCTGTAAAAAAAAAAAAAAAAAAAAAAAAAAAAAAAAAGGTATATGCCATTTTGACACAGTTCACAGTATGGTTTAATCAAACCAATGGCCCAATGGTTCAGAAGAGGCACGAGTATTCCAGGCACTGGACCTGAAAGAAATTTCTAATTGCCTCCAGATTTTCTTGGGGACTTCTAATATAGATCTCAATGCAAGCTGATGGGGCCATGCAAAATGAGTTTAGTTAAAACAAAAACAAAACAACTGGAAGGAGGCCAGAAATATGCTGCTTCCTAATGATCCAGTTTCATCCAAAGACAAAACACTGCCTAGAACAGGTACACTGAAGCATGTTCCAGCACAATCCCATGGATGTCCGATTACCACAGTTGAGCTCAGGACAGCTTTTGGGAGGTGAAGAATTCAAGATTATCCTCCCTGACAAGAATATGAGATGCAGGGGCTTCCCTGGTGGCGCAGTGGTTGAGCACCCACCTGCCGATGCAGGGGACACAGGTTCGTGTCCGCAAAAAAAAAAAAGAATATGAGATACAATGTTCTCTGTTGCCTGCTGAAGGAAGGCAGCTCTTGATGTTTCTAACAGTCACTGTCGCTGGCGTGACAACCAAGAATGAATGTCAAACCGAACCACGGCTTATGCCTGAAAGAAGGTAACTAATCACCCCATGGAGATGAGGTGGCAATAAATACAGGCTGGTAGAGGGAAGGAGTGGGTAGGCCAGCTTGGGGTAGATCACGAGAGTGGGGAGCTACTGAAGATTGTTGAAGAGGACAGAGACCATGGTTGAAGACTTCCTGAGTGACAATGCAGTCTTCTGAAAGGTGCAAACAAAGCCCACAGCCAAACTGTGAGCAAGGCTGCTCAAAGAGAAAGTCATTAGAAAACATAAAAATAAATGAGAGAGGACTTCCCTGGTGGTCCAGCGGTTAAGACTCTGCGCTCACAATGCAGGGGACCCAGGTTCAATCCTTGGTCAGGGAACTAGATCCTGTGTGCCTCAAATAAAGATCCCGCATGCCACAACTAAGACCAGGAGCAGCCAAATAAATAAATATATTTTTTAAAATAAATAAATGAGAGCTCATGTTTTTAAAAATCCAAAAATGTTCCAGAATAGTTTTATACATGAAAAAATGTTCACACAATAACAGAAAATGGATACAAAACAGTATGATCTGATTATACAAAGAGAGAACAAGAGAATGAGCAAAAAGAAGCCTGAGAAGAAGCCTGCTAGTGGTTACCACTGGGATTACAGACAATTGAAATGTGTGCGTGTGCATGTGTGTGTATGTGTGCGCTTGAGTGCGCGCCTATTAATTTTTATTCAACCTGGGTGACTCGAATTAAAAAAAGACTAATTCCTCAAGAACCTTAAAACTTCAGGGAAAACAAATAGCACTATAACTGAGAATACAATCTTAATTATGACATCATCTAAAAATAAAAAGGAAATTGACTAAAAACAAGAACCAGTTATGTACAGATCTTCCTCAATTTACAATGGAGTTACATACTAATAAACCCATCCTAAGTTGAAAATATTGTAAGTCGAAAATGTATTTAATACACCTAGCCTGCTGAA
>NW_006798282.1:1370235-1382148 GCF_000442215.2 Lipotes vexillifer
CTGCTGAACATCATAGCTTAGCCTAGCCTACCTTAGATGTGCTCAGATTACTTACGTTAGTCTACAGTTGGGCAAAACATCTAACACAAAGCCCATTTTATAATAAAGTGTTGAATATCTCATGTAACTTATTGAATAACGTACTGAAAATGAAAAACAGAATGACTGAGTACAGAGTGGCTGTAAGTGTATCAGTTGTTTACCCATGACTGCAGGTCTGACTGGGAGCTGTGGCTCAATGCTGCTGTCCAGCATCACGAGAAAGAGCATGTACTGCGTATCACTACCCCAGAAAAGATCAAAATTCAAAATTTGAAGTATGGTTTCTACCGAATGCATAATTGCTTTGGCACCGTCACATCGTGGAAAAATTGTAAGTTGAATCATCATTAATTCAGGGATCAACCGTACTTGGCAAAACTATACTATAAGACTAACTGATGCTTGGGACTTCCCTGGTGGTCCAGTGGCTAAGATTCCGCACTCCCAATGCAGGGGGCCCGAGTTCAATCCCTGGTCAGGGAACTAGATCCCACATGCTGCAACTAAAGATCCCGCATGCCACAACTGAAAAGAAAAGATTCCACATGCCGCAACTAAAAAGATCCTGTATGCCACAATGAAGATCCCATGTGCTGCAACTAAAACCCGAAGCAGCCAAATAAATAAATAAATTTTTTTTTTTAAAAAAAGACTGATGCTGATGAGATTCAGAGTGAAACATGAGAGCACTGACACTGTGCTCTGGTTTTAGAGCCATGGCTCTCAAAGTGTGGTTCCCTAGGCCAAACAGTAGCAGCACCTGGTAACTTGTTTGAAATTCAAATTCCAGGGCCTATCTCTCACCTATGGATTCTGGAGGTGGGGTTAAAACAATCCCTCCAGGTAATTTTAATTCACACTAATGTTTGAGAACCTAGTTACGAAGTAATGATAACTCATCTGGATAAAAACAGCTTATATAATTAGGAAAATATATTTCTTGCTCAAAACCCATTCTGTTATTTTAACCTAAACTCCTGAACAAACACTAATCTATTCAATTGTGAAATGATAAGCTGGAAGATGACAAAGATATTTTTTAATTAGGTATAATTCTGGAACTGCTCATTTTGAAATAATGTACTAACCATTGCAGTGGAATGAAATGAAGAATCTAGTTTGTAAAAAGGGATAAGGAATCAATGTATTTGGAATTTCAATATTTAGATGATTTGAAAATACTCTAAGGTTGGGAAATAGTGCAAATATGACTATTACAACTGCCATATTTGCGTAAACTGAATAGTTTAGTCTCTCTGGCTTCAGACTGAATTAACATGTTTAAAATAGAAAAGGTTCAACAACAAAATTTTAACAACTTCTTCTTCTTTTTTTTTGGCCACACTGCGTGGCTTGTGGGACCTTAGTTTCCTGACCAGGGATTGAACCAAGGCCCTCAGCAGTGAAAGTGCAGAGTCCTAACCACTGGAATGCCAGAAAATTCCCCCAAATTTTAACTTCTGAAGGGCTTTATCAGTCACTATAGTGTCAAACTTAAGAGCGGTACTATATTTGAGACATAAAGACTACTGAAATACCAGATCCTCTTTCACACTCGGACTGCAATTTCTAAAATAATTTATAATTGGTTATTAATATGAAATACCCTTTCTCTGATTATGTGGAATTACACTGAACTTCACTAGACTTCCAGCTTCGGAAAAAATGGGACAAATAACACTTCACATATTTTATGAATTCAGAAAATACTAAATATCAAATAAACCAGTGGTTTCTTAACATTTTTGATTATGAATCCCCAACAACAAAAATTCAAGTACATATCCCCAATATACGTATACTTATACATAAATTATATATATGTACTACTGTGATAATACAGAGTATACATTATAAAATACAAAATAAAAATTAAATAAGGCTGAAATAAATACAAAGATTCGTTTTAATTTTTTTTCCTGAGACCCACGTGCACCCTTGGTGCTTACACACACACACACACCCCTCTTTGGACTCTACTGCAAAGCTGCATGGCCCAGCAACCCTGCAAACATTCTCAGGCAGTGCTCCTGACCACTCAAGGAGAAGCTGTCAAACACAGTAATCAAATGAATGTCTCCTTCCTGCGGAGTTCCACCATCTCTGACTCAAGTCTGTGACACTGGGTTCCTTCCTTCACCCCTAACACCCTCCTCTGCTACCTTTCACTTGGTAGGCAGTGGAGATGACTGTGAAGCCAGCAGGTCCAAGAACAGCATAAAAGCATGGACTCTGTTTTCAGACAAACCTGGGTTTCCACCTGGCCTCAGCTTCTAACTCACTAGGTGACCCAGAGCCAGTCAGATAACATCTCTAAAACTAATCAGTTAAGGGGGTGATAACAGTGTCATCGCCCCTGATTATGAAGATTAAGTGAGATAAGCTGTCATAAGAGCACCTAGCACAGAATCTAGACAGCCCAAGTGCTGGATAAATATTTTACCCAGAATTATTATTTCAGGCGGCAAAAGAAGTCACCTGGACTTTGCTTCAGTGGCCAACTCAGGAAGGGAGCAAGTTACAGTGGAAGTAGGTAGGTGGTGCAGTTCGGCAGACCTGGTTTGAAGGCCTGATCCGCAATGCCAAGCTGGGTGACACTAGCAACCCAGTTTCTCTATGAGGGGGAGTCTTCTCATCTGTTTAATGGCAGCGATGACACAAACTGTACCTGAAGTACCTATCAGAGCCAGTAAAACTAATACTGGTGGCCACCAAATGGCCACCGATGGTGAGGGTAAGCAAATAACACATAAACCTAAGTGTCATTCCAGGGTCCTTAGGACACATTCATGTATACACTAAGACAGTAAGCATGCCCTAAAGTCTACCACCAAATGTTAATAAATGCATGTGTACTGAACCCCACAGGTATGGTTCATTTCCCAACTGGACAATTTACTTGCTCATATATGACCTCAAGCAATTCACAATCTTTAGGCCTCCATTTTCTATGCATAAACTAGGAGTAGCAGACTTTTTATACCCACCTCCCGACAGTAAACTAATCTAGATGATGGGAGAGGGGGACCTAAACCAGGGATTATAAAGCACATGGAGACCTCTGGAGAGGTGCTGTTTTTGCCACAACAGCAAAAGAAAAGAGAGCTCTCAAACACCAGACGCGTTCATAATAAATGAGAATTCTTTCAATTTCAATAAATCACCAAAAGAATGAATGTGGAGATATATTTATACATATTTTGTGTTTTTTACATCGTGTGCCCCGGGGAATGCTGCAAATGTGTAAAACACCTAAAACCTAAATTCTATCAACATACATTAAAAAGATATAGGTCGTCAATTAGAGGAACACCTAAAATACTCTCAGACACCCTTGACCCTGACTCCCTTATAAAAGCTTCAGTCTTTAGCACAATACCCTGAAATGGCAGCACAGCAATAAGGACACTGCATAACCAAACTTCACAAACGTTTGGTCAGAAACACACTCAAAGCTAGTATCATTAAAGAAACCTTTACTATGTCCTCTTCACAAAAATTATTACAAAATCCCCAGGAGTTTAGTCACCCAGCTCTGTCACCACAGAAGGTGGGGCAGAAAGTGACACGAAACAGGGCAAACTCCTGCCAGGAGGGGACTCACTGCTCCCCTAGGTCACGAGCATTTCCACCTGTACAACTACCTACGGCTCAAAGAGTCTGGATCCCTGGCTCCCTGCAGCTAATGCTATTCTGACGTTAGGATCCTGCATGATGAACGGAGGTAATAAACCACCCAGAATAAACAGAGGCAACATCAATGAGCAATGTTTAGGTCTGAGCGAAAGAGAAAACTAGAAACCAAGCAAAACCCAGCAAAGAAGCTACGTGTTGCCTCTCAATCAGATCTTGCACAAGAGGCAGGTGCGGACAGCGTGCTCTCCTCCGCACTCCGGAAAACCCAGACAGCCCAAAAGCAGGTTCTAGAACCGGCAGCTTCCCAGGGGACGGCAGGGCCAGTGGGCGCAACAGCGCGACCCACTCTCAGGCCAGTGGTCCCCGGGGCCAGGGGGAGGGCTGCGGGCGCGCGGTTGGCCCGGACGGGGGCGCGGCCAAGGTGGGATTGGGGACGCGGCAACCCGGCCCCCTCTCTGGCTGCAGTCTCTCAGCCCGGCCCACACGGCTGCTGGACAGCGCTCACGCCGGCGCGCCAGTGACCCCGGCGGCCCCCATCCCGGAACTCGCCGGGCCTGCGGGCGGACGCTGTTGGGGACGCGCGCAGCGGTACCTGTGGCGGCAACAGCTCTCGGGCGGCGGCGGCGGCGGCGGCGGCGGGGGCGGCGGCGGCGGCGGCGGCGGCGGCGGCGGCGGCGGCGGCGGCGGCGGCGGCGGCGGCGGCGGCGGCGGCGGCGGCGGCGGCGGCGGCGGCGGCGGCGGCGGCGGCGGCGGCGGCGGCGGCGGCGGCGGCGGCGGCGGGGGCGGCGGCGGCGGCGGGGACGGGGGCGGGGCGCGGCGTGCGCGCTCCCGGCCCGCGCGGTCCGGGCGTGGCGCCCGCCCTCTCTCTCTCCCGGCAGCCAGGCGCCCGCGCAGCTCTCCGCCCCTTCACCTCTCACCTCCTACCTTTCCCCTCCCGCTCCCGCCCCCGCCGTCCTTCGCATGTGTTCCCTGTGGCGTGCGCATGCGTGATCGCGCACCCAACCGCGGCTCCCGCTCGCCCCCTGGTGGACACCGGTCACACGACACCTGGGGAGAGGTCTGGGGTGGAGCGGGGCCGGGCGAGGCGGACCGCGAAGCTGGGACAGAACCTTGAGTAGAGCACCAGAGCTTTTAACAACACGTTCCGCAGAATTCGCAAGAACACGCACAGGCTGCCCATATTCCCCGTTTCATAACAGCGAAAAATTAAAAGCGGCCGAGATATACAACAAATGCAGATGGGTCGAATAAATTATGTCCATAAACTGGATTTCCTTAAGGCCTTTTAAAAGGGTAAGTTTTATGAATACTTAACTAATGTGGAAAGATGTTCTTGAAAAAAATGTTCAAAATGAGCTGTAGGGTATGAGCTCATTTTTGTTAAAAACAATCCAAGAAAGGTCTGGGGCGATGCTGACGTGTGGTCGGTGGATATCTCTGGGTGGAGGACTAGGGTGTTAGGATTTTTCCATTTGCTCATGGGCATGTAACCATCTTCTACATGGAACACATGTGTGTTGTAATAACAATAGCTATGTCCGTCGAGTGTTTACTCTTCACCAGGTGCTTGAAACCAAGTCCTCCTAAAACCGAGCTCCTCTGCCGGGTTTATGATTATCCTCTCTACCCAAAATGTTACTCCCTTTCTTGTCCAATACATGTTTTCCTTAAGACTGAGGAGTAGCAGAGAAAAGGGGGCATTGAAACCGAGCAGGACCCTGTGGGGCCCTCCTATAAGCAGATAAGTTAGGGGGTCCCCGGAGAAAGAGAACCAGGAATGGCTTTCATGATATTTTGTGATGTAAGCCTGGCCACAATGCTTGCCCTTGAACAGGTCTCAGTAATTAATGATCTAAGGGATGAAAGGGATGCAGGAACAGAGAAAAGGCAGTCAAATAATAGTGCAGTGATACAGCAGAGTTCTAGCTCCTCCTCAAGGGATACACAGAAAGTGTATCTTTGAGTTCTGCAAGAACCAAGGCCCCCATCCAGGTGGAGGACAGAATGATGATGTTGACCCTCCTGACTTCAATCAACTAAAGCTTGGACTCTGTCGACCTTTGCCCCAATTCTATGTTGAATTCTCTTCTGCTTAAAGCCCCTTGTTGAATATGCATGTACCCTTAGCTTAAAACTTCCCCAATTTTGCTGTTCAGGGAGATGCTGCTTTGGGAAAGATCCCTGGTGTTCTCCTTCCTGGCTACGAGTAATAATCATTCCTTCTCCCGATCTTTGGCTTGGTTGTGTCTATTGGCTTGATACCCACCAAGAGGTGAGCCCAGTTTTCAGGTAACACTCCCAGGTAGCAAAGCCTTTCCGTGTCCCCGTTTCTTGTTTGTAGGAAAAAGGCTTCAGCTTCCTTGACCTTCCCTGAGTTCCAAAGGGCAGGTTCAAACAGTTACTAATCAAGGAAGTGAGGGAATGCAGAAACAAGTGAAAACAATCCTAGTTCCTCCTCGAGGAATTTACGTAACAACATCTCACTTTGAGTTCTTCTTCTGGAACTAAGGCCCCCACCCAGGTGAAGGATAATAACTTCAGGTGGAGCACAAGATTCCTGGAACACCACTCTGCAGCCCTCACCTCAAATTTTGCCTATACAAACTCTTCCCTGAAAACCATCAGGGAGTTCAGGTCTTTCGAGCACGAGCTGCCCATTCTCGCGTGGCCCTTGGAATAAACCTTTCTCTGCTCCAAACGCCTACGTTTCCATTTGTTTGGCCTCACTGTGTGACCAGCACATGAACTTGGGTTGGATAACATGCTGAGCTGAGCATTTTGCACATGTCCTCTCATCTGACCTTCCTGAAAACCCCAAGGTAGGTCTCGTTACCTGGTCTCACAAGAGAAGGGGAGGCTTTGCCCAAGATGAGGGTGCAGGTCCCAGCGGGCCCAGCGCTGGCCCATTGTGGGATGCTGCCCGTGGTGATTGCCTGTGGGCCAGCCCATGGGTACCTTGATCACACCACCCCACGTACTCGTGAACACAGGTCCAAGTGTCAGGGGGCAGCCTCACCCCACCCTGCTGCCCTGGGCATGCTCCCCTCAGCTTACCTGCACCCACCCTGGTGCTATCTGGATATAGCAGATAGATCCTGTTCCTGTCCTTGAGGGTGGCAGCGCTGGGGTTGCAAAAAGGGCAGATATAACCACAATGCAAGGCTAAAATCAGAGGTGGCCCTTCAGGCAGCTGCATCCACCTCACCCCTCACAGGCCTTCACAGCCCCTTTCCATCAACCCTGTTCCAAATTCTCCAAAGTCTTGCCTTCCTCCTTGCCCACCACAGTACTATCATGGTAAAATTAAACAATAATGGTGTTGGGCTGTACCCCACAGGCCTACAAGCCCTGTGCTTGCCCAGCTTCAAGACGGAAGAAAGAGCCCAGAGTCAGCAACAGAGACGTCAGTGGTGTAATGGTTGGGGGAGCTTACACGTCTGAAGCAAGGTCCTGGAGCAACACCCCACTGTGTGCGGTGGAAGGTGGACAGGACATGGCGGCAGTCTTCACTCCCAAGTGGAAGGAGAGGTTACCAGTTATAGAGGAATTGATGTCATGTGGGCTCATTAGGTACCAGGGAAACCAGCAGAAGGGCACGCCCCTCACCGCCCCTTTGATAAGAATAATCACCAGCTGGGGTGAGGGCAGGAGCGTGGGAAGGTCAGTCAGGTGCATAAGATATAGGTGAAGCAGGCACTGGTTGGGCAGGGGAATGTACAGAGAGCAAGTGAGCAGCCATCTTGAGTAGCCTGACCATACAAGTGAGGACAATTGACCTTGGCCCAGAGTGACCTTTAAGATTTTGCCCTGTATTCAGAGTTGTCTTTTGGCTTTAGATGAGAATGTTTATAAAGGAAGAACTCTTCTTTGTTATTTTTAAATTAGAGAGGCAACAACAGAGAGCAGTGTAGGGAGCCTTACCTACACCCGTTATCTCACATCACTCCACGTCTGATCCCTTGCAGTGCCATCATCCGGCCCCTCGGAAAACTTGGGCAAAAAGGACCTCAGATCTCTGTCACCAGTTTTCCTTCTCTCTCCACTGCCTCGTTCCTTTTGGCAAATATAAAGTCTACCCGATTTTTTTAGTTTTCTGAGTGAATGTCACCGTGCAGACAAAGTCCCAGTTTCTTCCCTTTACTGTCAAGTTCCTACAAAGAATGCAGTTCCAAGCTTGCCTCACAGCAGAGTCACTTGGGGGAATGTTTAAAGTGAAGTCGGAGTCACCCTGAGCACCACCCCAGGCCCACTGGACCAAAGTCTTCTCTCCAGAGATTGCTGGAGACCTGTCTTTTCACAACCCCTACCACAGGGACTTAGCTAGTCTGTCTTTTGGGCACTCCTGTCACCCTCCCTACTCCCCGTCCCCTCCCCACCCAACCGTTTCACCCCTGTTTACGGGGGAATGCCGCTCAACAAGCTCTGGATACCTTCCCCAAAAAACAAGAGCCTCCAAACCTGACAAGCACTTAGTTAAGTGCCTCTGTGCCTTGCAGCACTGTCAAGAGTACCCCGCTACACAAGAACCACTGGGGACCCTCTGAGGAACCTAAGGCTCATGGGCCCAAGGTAAATCCACTACTGAATGTCCCCCGTGAGCTGAATGAAGTGGCCATGATTTTAGGGCTTTTCCAACAATTTATTATGAAAACATAGGGAAAAGCTGAAAGAACCATACAGTTAACAACTATATATTCTAGATTCTACAACTATTAATGTTTTGCTTAGTATTACGTTTTTCTTAAAAAAAAAAACCAAAAAACCTTTATCCACCTATCAATCCATCTTATTTGTTATGCATATCCAGGTAAGTTGCAGATACCTGATTTTAGTTTTTATAACTCAACACACAACCTAAAAGTTGACTGAAAAACAACACAAAACCTAAAAGTTGAAAATTGTGTATTACTTGAGGACATTATTGAGGACTATAGCCTGGAAACAGCCTCTCAGATAGCTCTGAGGAAATGTTTCAAAGAGGTAAGGGAGGGGCTTCCCTGGTGGCGCAGTGGTTGGGAGTCCGCCTACCGATGCAGGGCACACGGCTTCGTGCCCCGGTTCGGGAAGATCCCACATGCAGCGGAGCGGCTGGGCCCGTGAGCCATGGCCGCTGAGCCTGCGCGTCCGGAGCCTGTGCTCCGCAACGGGAGAGGCCACAGCAGTGAGAGGCCCGCGTACCGGGAAAAAAAAAAAAAAAAAAAAAGAGGTAAGGGAGGAGCCAGGATATATAGCAGTTTTTGCTGGCGGCGGTGGGGCGGGGGAGGGTGGAAAGTAGTCAAATATCCAAAAAACTTCTGCTAATCACAAAAACAGATATCTCAAGTATGGGAAGACGCAAGAGTCTGGGCTCATTTAAATCATTCCTTTGATACGCATCTTAACTATGAGGGGCATCCATCCTGAATGCCCCTCGGGGTGCACGGTTGTTGGGAGGCAGGCAGCTGCAGTGGCTGATGCCTTGATGGTGGGCAACATGTGTTGTTTACTGAAGAGTTCAGCAATATATTTTGTCTACAAGCTCCATTTTGCTGTAACTAGCCAAAGCTCAACCTTACTTCAGATTGCTCCCCACGGTAAATTAAAAATTAAAAAAAAAACTAGGTGGAGCTTAGAGATCATCCAGAAGTGATAACAATTCCCAGTTCTTGGGATTCCATGCTGGGCCAAACCTCAGGACAATCTTGAAAAATAGGGGCTGGGTCTATTTCACAGATGAAGAAAACTTCCTTGAGAGGTGAAGAGATTTGCCCAAGGTCACTCTGATAACTGACCAAGCAGGCCACCACAGGACTCTGGGTTCCAGCCCACTGCCCAGCCACCTCAGCCTGTCATGGACACAGAGAAGGGTGTTTCACAATGATAGGGCTCTGTCCTTGCAATCACTTGCACTAACACTCATGCTCACCCTGAATTAAGCATTAGTGATAGCAGCTGGCAATGTGATAAAGTGGAAAGGGCTGCTTCAGGGCTGGATTCCTTGGGTTTGAATTAAGGTTCTGATACGCAGCAGCAGCTGCTCTGCAGCCAGGAAAATTAACTCAACCTCAGGGAACCTGGACTTAGGAGTCAGGTTCCAAGATGCAACCAAGAAAACTGACCTCTGTGGCTTTCAAAAAACATTGCTATGAACACATGTAAAACACTGAGGTTCTGATAACCAGTAGCCATTTTAATAACCATGATACAGTCATTAAAAATATTCAAAATCTCCAAGTTGTATTAGTAGTCATTCAATGCCTTTATTACCTGTCAAGTTCCTACTATGTGTCAGAGGCCAGGGATATAAGTTCTCTGCACTAGAGAAGGTGTCTTAGTGCATACCTTTAAACAAAACCTTACTGACAATATGATAAAGAATATTACTAAAGTCATAATAGCTGCCAATAATAATGACAAACTATTGATTGTTGGCTCCTTGCCAGAGACGGGCTTTACAATATATTACCTCGTAAAATCCTCATGATGGCCTTTAGAGCCAGGTAAGATACACCTCATTTTAAGGATGCAAAAAGTAAAGTGCCTAGAGCTTTAACAACTTGTTGGAGGTCACGGAGAGGCAGCATCAAATGTCAATCTGCACAACCCCAAAGCCCCTGAAATTCTGTCACTGAATTTCCAAGTGCTGTGGATGGAAGGGAGTTGGTTGGCAAGAAACCAAAGAGCAGGGATCACCAAGGGGATGCTCTATGAGCAGGGCCTTGTAAGGTAAGGCTTTGCAGCAATAGCTAATGCTTAAACTACATGCCAGGGCTACCTTAAACGTCATCACTTATTTCACCCTGACAACGCTTTAAACCCATGAAACAGGCTTATTATCTCCCCACTTTGTAGATGATGAAACTGAGGCCTGGAGAGGTTAAGTCACTTGAGCAAGGTGATTATAGTCGATTACTTCATTGTTCCCTTCTCTGTAAGCAGATCATACACACAGCCCAGCCCATTGTCAAGTGACTGTGGTGCCTCCCTGCAGGGTGAGTGACTTCATTGTCAGCCTTGGCCATGTGTCTTGCTTTGGCCAATGGAGTGTGAATGAACGTGATCTACACAGGTCTAGAAGAAGCTTCAAGAGCCATTGCTTGTGTGGATGAGCCTCCTGTTCTTTCCCTTGGCCAGGAAAACAGCAGTCCCAAATTGGGACTGCTCCTTCCACCTGGGTCCCAGACCAAGAGGCCATGGAGCTGAACTGTAGCAATGACCCACAACCCCTGGACATGTAATGTGAGTGAAGAATATGTTTGTCAATGTAAGTCACTAGGATTTGGGGACTGTTTGTTACTAAAGCAGAGCTCTAAGTGAGGGAGTCAGGATCCTAACCTCAGTAGCTATAATTTCAATACCATAAAATTTACCTCTTTTAACTGTACAGTGATTTTTAGTATAGCAAACTGCAACTATCACCATAATCTAACTTTAGAACATTCTCATAATCCCCAAAAGAAACCCAGTGGATTGTTTCCCTTTCTCACCCCCAGTCCCACAGAATTGTGCAATACATAATCTTTGTGTCTGGCATAGAGTTTTTGAAGTTCACCCATGTTATAGCATGTATCAGTACTTCAATTCTAATTATGCCAAACAGCATTTCATTGTATGGATATATCACATTTTGTTTATCCATTCATTAGATGACTGGTGGGTTGTTTCCACTTTTTGGCAATTGTGAATAATACTGCTATGAACATCAACATGAGTGTTTAAGATAGCCTCATCCACCAGAGGGCAGACAGCAGAAGCAAGAAGAACTACAATTCTGCAGCCTGTGGAAGGAAAACTACATTCACAGAGAGATAGACAAAATGAAAAGGCAGAGGACTTTGTACCAGATGAAGGAACAAGATAAAACCCCAGAAACACAACTAAATGAAGTGGAGATAGGCAACCATCCAGAAAAAGAATTCAGAATAATGATAGTGAAGATGATCCAGGACCTCGGAAAAAGAATGGAGGCAAACATCAAGAAGATGCAAGAAATGTTTAACAAAGACCTAGAAGAATTAAAGAACAAACAGAGATAAACAATACAGTAACTGAAATGAAAAATATACTAGAAGGAATCAATAGCAGAATAACTGAGGCAGAAGAACGGATAAGTGACCTGGAAGACAGAATGGTGGAATTCACTGCTGCGGAACAGAATAAAGAAAAAAGAATGAAAAGAATTGAGGACAGTCTCAGAGACCTCTGGGACAACATTAAAAGCAACAACATTCGCATTACAGGGGTCCCAGAAGGGAA
>NW_006798282.1:1382158-1395309 GCF_000442215.2 Lipotes vexillifer
AGGACCTGAGAAAATATTTGAAGAGATTACAGTCAAAAACTTCCCTAACATGGGAAAGAAATAGGCACCCAAGTCCAGGAAACGCAGAGAGACCTAGGCAGCATAAAAACGCAAGGAGAGGGCTTCCCTGGTGGCGCAGTGCTTGAGAGTCCGCCTGCCGTTGCAGGGGACGCGGGTTCGTGCCCCGTTTCGGGAGGATCCCACATGCCGCGGAGCGGCTGGGCCCGTGAGCCATGGCCGCTGGGCCTGCGCGTCCGGAGCCTGTGCTCCGCAAATGGGAGAGGCCACAACGGTGAGAGGCCCGCATAACGCAAGAAAGAGAAACATGCCGAGACACATAGTAATCAAACTGACAAAAATTAAAGACAAAGAAAAATTGTTGAAAGCAACAAGGGAATAACAACAAATAACATACAAGGGAACTCCCATAAGGTTAACACCTGATTTCTCAGCAGAAACTCTACAAGCCATAAGAGAGTGACACGATATATTTAAAATGATGAAAGGGAAGAACCTACAACCAAGATTACTCTACCCGGCAAGGATCTCATTCAGATTTGATGGAGAAATCAAAAGCTTTACAGAGAAGCAGAAGCTAAGAGAATTCAGCACCACCAAACCAGCTCTACAACAAATGTTAAAGGAACTTCTCTAAGTGGGAAACACAAGAGAAGAAAAGGACCTACAAAAACAAACCCATAACAATTAAGAAAATGGTAATAGGAACGTACATATCAATAATTACCTTAAACGTGAATGGATTAATGCTCCAACCAAATGACACAGGCTCGCTGAATGGATACAAAAACAAGACCCATATATATGCTGTCTACAAGACACCCACTTCAGACCTGGGGACACATACAGACAAAGTGAGGGGATGGAAAAAGATATCCATGCAAATGGAAATCAAAAGGAAGCTAGAGTAGCAATACTCATATCAGATAAAATAGACTTTAAAATAAAGAATGGGGCTTCCCTGGTGGCGCAGTAGTTGGGAGTCCGCCTGTCGATGCAGGGGACACGGGTTCGTGCCCTGGTCTGGGAAGATCCCACATGCCGCAGAGGTTACAAGAGACCAGGAGGACACTACATAATGATCAAGGGATCAATCCAAGAAGAAGATATAACAATTATAAATATATATGCACCAAACATAGGAACACCTCAATACATAAGACAACTGTTAACAGCTATAAAAGAGGAAATCAACAGTAACACAATAATAGTGGGGGACTTTTAACACCTCACCTACACCAATGGACAGACCATCAGGACAGAAAATTAATAAGGAAACACAAGCTTTAAATGACACAATAGACCAGATAGATTTAATTGATATTTATAGGATATTCCATCGAAAAACAACAGATTACACTCTCTTCTCAAGTGCACATGGCACATTCTCCAGGATAGATCACATCTTGGGTCACAAATCAAGCCTTGGTAAATTTAAGAAAATTGAAATTATATCAAGCATCTTTTCCAACCACAACACTATGAGATTAGAAATCAATTACAGGGAAAAAAATGTAAAAAGCACAAACACACGGAGGCTAAACAATACGTTACTAAATAACCAAGAGATTACTGAAGAAATCAAAGAGGAAATCAAAAAATACCTAGAGACAAATGACAACGAAAACATGATGATCCAAAACTTATGGGACACAGCAAAAGCAGTTCTAAGAGGGAAGTTTACATCAAGAAACAAGAGAAATCTCAAATAAACAACCTAACGTTATACCTAAAGGAATTAGAGAAAAAGAGAAAACAAAACCCAAAGTTAGTAGAAGGAAAGAAATCATAAAGATCAGAGCAGAAATAAATGAAATAGAAACAGACAACAATAGCAAAGATCAATAAAACTAAAAGCCGGTTGTTGGAGAAGATAAACACAATTGATAAACCATTAGCCAGATTCATCAAGAAAAAGAGGGAGAGGACTCAAATCAGTAAAATTAGTAATGAAAAAGGAGAAGTTACAATGGACACCACAGAAATACAAAGCATCCTAAGAGACTACTACAAGCAACTCTATGCCAATAAAATGGTCAACCTGGAAGAAATGGACAAATTCTCAGAAAGGCATAACCTTCCAAGACTGAACCAGGAAGAAATAGAAAATATGAACAGAACAATCACAAGTAATGAAGTTGAAACTGTGATTAAAAATCTTCCAACAAACAAAAGTCCAGGACCAGATGGCTTCACAGGTGAATTCTATCAAACGTTGAGAGAAGAGCTAACACCCATCCTTCTCAGACTCTTCCAAAAAATTGCAGAGGAAGGGACACTCCCAAACTCATTCTATGAGGCCACCATCGCCCTGATACCAAAACCAGAGAAAAATACTACAAAAAAAGAAAATTATAGACCAATATCACTGATGAATATAGATGCAAAACTCCTCAACAAAATACTAGCAAACAGAATCCAACAACACATTAAAAGGATCATACACCATGATTAAGTGGGATTTATCCCAGGGATGCAAGGATTCTTCAATATATGCAAATTAATCAATGTGATACACCATATTAACAAACTGAAGAATAAAAACCATATGATCATCTCAATAGATGCAGAAAAAGCTTTTGACAAAATTCTACACCAATTTATGATAAAAACTCTCCAGAAAATGGGCATAGAGGGAACCTACCTCAAAATAATAAAGGCCATATATGACAAACCCACAGCAAATATCATTCTCAGTGGTGAAAAACTGAAAGCTGTTCCTCTAAGATCAGGAACAAGACAAGGATGTCACTCTCGCCACTATTATTCAACATAGTTTTGGAAGTCCTAGCCATGGCAATCAGAGAAGAAAAAGAAATAAAAGGAACACAAATTTGAAAAGAAGAAGTAAAACTGTCACTGTTTGCAGATGACATGATACTGTACATACAGAATCCTAAAGATGTCACCAGAAAACTACTAGAGCTAATCAATGAATTCGGTAAAGTTGCAGGATAAAAATTAATGCACAGAAATCTCTTGCGTCCCTACACACTAAAAACAAAAGATCAGAAAGAGAAATTAAGGAAACAATCCTATTCACCATTGCACAAAAAGAATAAAATACCTAGGAATAAACCTACCCAAGGAGGTAAAAGACCTGTACTCAGAAAGCTATAAGACACTGATAAAAGAAATCAAAGATGATACAAACTGGGCTTCCCTGGTGGTGCAGTGGTTGAGAGTCCGCCTGCCAATGCAGGGGACGCAGGTTCGTGCCCCGGTCTGGGAAGATCCCACATGCCGCGGAGCAGCTGGGCCCGTGAACCATGGCCCCTGAGCCTGCACGTCTGGAGCCTGTGCTCTGCAACGGGAGAGGCCACAACAGTGAGGGGCCCGCGTACCGCAAAAAATAAAAATAAAAAATAAAAAAAGATGATACAAACCGATGGAGAGATATACCATGTTCTTGGATTGGAAGAATCAATATTGTGAAAATGACTTTACTACCCAAAGCAATTGCAGATTCAATGCAATCCCTATCAAATTACCAGTGGCATTTTTTACAGAACTAGAACAAAAATCTTAAAATTTGTATGGAAACACAAAAGACCCCAGATAGTCAAAGTAATCTTGAGGGAAAAAATCGGACCTGGAGGAATCAGACTCCCTGACTTCACACTATACTACAAAGCTACAGTAATCAAGACAATATGGTACTGACACAAAAACAGAAATATAGATCAATGGAACACGATAGAAAGCCCAGAGATAAACCCATGCACCTACGGTCAACTAATCTATGACAAAGGAGGTAAGGATATACAATGGAGAAAAAAACAGCCTCTTCAATAAGTGGTGCTGGGAAAACTGGACAGCTACATGTAAAAGAATGAAATTAGAACACTCCCTAACACCATAACAAATTTAAAATGGATTAGAGGCCTAAATGTAAGACCAGACACTATAAAACTCTTAGAGGAAAACATAGGAAGAACACTCTTTGACATAAATCACAGCAAGATTTTTTTTGACCCACATCCTACAGTAATGGAAATAAAAACAAAAGTAAACAAATGGGACCTAATGAAACTTAAAAGCTTTTGCACAGCAAAGGAAACCACAAACCAGATGAAAAGACAACACTCAGAATGGGAGAAAATATTGCAGACCAATCAATGGACAAAGGATTAATCTCCAAAATACATAACAGCTTATGCAGCTCAATATTAAAAAAAAAAATCCAATCCAAAAATTGGAAGAATACCTAAATAGACATTTCTCCAAAGAAGACATACAGATGGCCAAGAAGCACATGGAAAGCTGCTCAACATCACTAATTATTAAAGAAATGCAAATCAAAACTATAATGAGGTATCACCTCACACCAGTTAGAATGGGCATCATCAGAAAATCTACAAACAACAAATGCTGGAGAGAGCGTGGAGAAAAGAGAACCCTCTTGCACTGTTGGTGGAAATGTAAGTTGATATAGCCACTATGGAGAACAGTATGGAGGTTCCTTAAAAGACTAAAAATAGAATTACCATATGACCCATCAATCCCACTAATGGGCATATACCCAGAGAATACCATAATTCAAAAAGACACATGTAGGAACTTCCCTGTTGGTGCAGTGGTTAAGAATCTGCCTGCCAACGGGGGGACATCGGTTCGAGCCCTGGCCTGGGAAGATCCCACATGCCACGGAACAACTAAGCCTGTGTGCCACAACTACTGAAGCCTGCATGCCTAGAGCCCGTGCTCCACAAGTGAAGCCACTGCAACGAGAAGAACGCACACGGCAACGAAGAGTAGCCCTCGTTTGCCACAACTAGAGAAAGCCCACATGCAGCTACGAAGACCCAACGCAGCCATAAATAAATAAATAAATAAACAAATAAATAAATTAAATAAATTTAAAAAAAAAGACACATGCACCCCAATGTTAACTGCAGCACTATTTACAATAGCCGGGTCATGGAAGCAACCTAAATGCCCACTGACAGAGGAATGGATAAAGACGATGTGGTACATATATACAATGGAATATTACTCAGCCATTAAAAGGAACGAAATTGGGTCATTTGTAGAGACGTGGATGGATCTAGAGACTGTCATACAGAGCAAAGTAAATCAGAAAAAGAAAAACAAATATATTAACGCATATATGTAGAACCTAGAAAAATGGTACAGATGAACCGGTTTACAGGGCAGAAATAGAGACACATGTAGAGAACAAACGTATGGACACCAAGGGGGGAAGTGCTGGCGATGGTGGTGGTGGGATGAATTGGGAGATTGGGATTGACATGTATACATTAATATGTATAAAACAGATAACTAATAACCTGCTGTATAAAAAATAAATAAAATCAAATTTAAAAAAAAGTGAGTGTTTATGTGGATGTATGTATTCATTTCTCTTAGAGAAATACTTAGGAAGAGAATGGCTGGGTGATATAGTAAATCTACATTTAACATTTTCAAGAAACTGCCAAACTGTTTTCCAAAGTGGCTGCACCACTTAACGTTCCCACCTGCAATGTATGAGGGTTCCAATTTCTCCTTATCCTTGCTAACACTCGTAATTGCCAGGTTTTTGTTTTTTAAAATACATTTATTTATTTATTTATTTTTGGCTGTGTTGGGTCTTCGTTGCTGTGCGCGGGCTTACTCTAGTTGAGATGTGGTGCGGGGTGGGGGGCTACTCTTCGTTGCGGTGTGCAGGCTTCTCTTGTTGCAGAGCACGGGCTCTAGGCACACGGGCTTCAGTAGTTGTGGCTCGCAGGCTCCAGAGCGCAGGCTCAGTAGCTGTGCGCACGGGCTTAGCTGCTCCATGGCATGTGGGATCTTCCTGGACCAGGGATTGAACCCATGTCCCCTGCACTGGCATGCGGATTCTTAACCACTGTGCCACCAGGGAAGTCCCCTGGTTTTTTTGATATACCCATTTTAGTGCTTATGTAGTGGTATCTCACGGTGATTTTGTAAAATATTTTTATTTATTTTTGGCTGCGTTGGGTCTTCATTTCTTCGCACAGGCTTTCTCTAGTTGCGGCGAGTGGGGGCTACTCTTTGTTGCGCTGCATGGGCCTCTCATTTCTCATTGCAGTGGCTTCTCTTGTTGTGGAGCACGGGCTCTAGGCATGCAGCCTTCAGTAGTTGTGGCACACGGGCTTAGTTGCTGCACAGCATGTGGGATCTTCCCGGACCAGGGCTCGAACCCACGTCCCCTGCACTTGCAGGCCGATTCTTAACCAGTGTGCCACCAGGGAAGTCCTTATGGTGGTTTTAATTTGTATTCCCCTAATGGCTAATGATGTTGAGCATCTTTTTATGTGCATGTTGGCCATTCCTATCCCTGCTTTAGTGAGATGTCTATTCAAATCTTTTATCCATCTTTTAACTGGATTATTTGTCATCTTATTGAATTTTAAGAGTTCTTTATATATTCTGGATACAAGTCTCTTATTGTATATCTGGTTTACAAATACTTTTTCAGAAAAACAAAGAGAATGGATAACTATTTCAGAAATAAACAGTACTAAAACTGATGCAACAAAGAAAAGTAATGATAAAGACCAATAACAAAGAAAAAATTGTAAATTATCTCCAAAAAGTTACCTGACCTTGACCAATGCAAGACCTAAGTTGGAATAAAAAGCACTAAGAATTACAAAGGATATAAAAGGCAGCAAGTTCCTCAACATGGCTTATGAGGCATATATTGCTCTAATGCTCAAACCTGAGCAGGCTAACACAGCTAAACAAAAAATTATAGGTCATCTTCATTCACAAATATAGAAGGTATAATATCACAAGAAATAAATCTCAGTAGTAAATATTTAAAAATATTATCAAGGTTATAGCAAACAGCAGGTTATAGAAAATACAACAAATACCAGTAAGATAAGACCATAAGAGGAATTCAAGGCTTATACAACAGAGACAGAAGTGTTACCATGCTCACCACATTCACAGGAAAACCAGTGCCTTACCTCAGTGAGGCTGAGAAAGTCTACAGAATACAATGATTACTGGTTAAACTTTTTAAAAGGGGGACAGGAAATTGATGAGGAACATTTCTTCCTTCTTTACCTTTCCAAGGTTATTTTTTAAACTGACCTGATAATATATATTTTTTTAAATTAAGAATTACTATAGGGTTTCCCTGGTGGCGCAGTGGTTGAGAGTCCGCCTGCCGATGCAGGGGACACGGGTTCGTGCCCTGGTCCGGGAAGATCCCACATGTCGCGGAGCGGCTGGGCCCGTGAGCCATGGCTGCTGAGCCTGTGCGTCCGGAGCCTGTGCTCCGCAATGGGAGAGGCCACAACAGTGAGAGGCCCGCGTACTGCAAAAAAAAAAAAAGTATTACTACATAATATGCTTTCTATTCCCTTAAAAACAGAAAATTAGACAACAAATACCTTCACACCACTCTTATTTAACAAATTTTGAAATGCTGATTCAAGTTATTTAAGGTAAAATTAAGTGAGGTTGGTATCATTATTTGCAGATGTTAACAATACCCACAAAAAGGAAAAAAAGAAAAAATATCTAAAAAATTCAAGAATCTCAAAAAAATTATTAGAAGTAGTAGTCTAGAAAAACTGTCTGATGTTATAAATTTTAAAAAGTCAACTGCACTCCTCTATCAAAGGCACCAAGGAAAGATCAACAAAATCAGATACTTTTCCAATATCGAAAAGCACTTAATAAGAAGGTACTACCTTAATTTCTTCATTATTTTTTAAATAGAATTATTTATTTAAATAACACAATTTTTAAAATGAGAGAGAAAAGTCCTGAAGAATATTTTAGAGCTTGATAAGAGGTAGTGAATTTCATCTGGATAAATAAGTGGGCACAATATCCTTTTCTTTTTTTTTTTTTTTTTTTTTTGTGGTACGCGGGCCTCTCACTGTTGTGGCCTCTCCCGTTGCGGAGCACAGGCTCCGGACGCGCAGGCCCAGCGGCCACTGCCCACGGGCCCAGCCGCTTCGCGGCACGTGGGATCCTCCCAGACCGGGGCACGAACCCGCGTCCCCTGCATCGGCAGGCGGACCCCCAACCACTGCACCACCAGGGAAGCCCCACAATATCCTTTTAATGAAGACTCTTGATACAGACATACACGAACCTTTCAATACCTACTAAAGATAAACTTCAGAGGGTTCATTTTACGAACTTTACACATAAAATAAATCAGAACTACATAAAGAGAAAAGAACATTACATTTTAGTAAATACTGTTGGCTATTTAGTTATCAGCATGGAAACAAATTATAATACTGTAACAAATTCTAAACAAGTCAAAATTTTAAGCATATTTTAAAAATTATTTTAAAGTTGAAAAAAAACCCAACAAAGAATAGCACCTTCATTCCACTGAGGAAGAAATATACATTTCTGAATCCTGAAGAACTAAGATACCATCAGAGACAAAATAGAACATTCCAAGATCCTGTTCAAATAGTACTGCCTCCATAAATTCTTCCCCAAGTCTCTGCTCCCTCAATTCAAAAAAAAAAAAAAAAAAAAAAGTGAGGGGAAATAATCACTCTTTTCCTCTTTCCTATGACCATCATCCTATCAGCCCCCCATTACTTGAAATTTTTTGAACTTTATTTTATTTTTTTTTATACAGCAGGTTCTTATTTGTTATCTATTTTATACATATTGGTGTATATACGTCAATCCCAATCTCCCAATTCATCTCACCACCAGCACCTCCCCGAAAATTTTTTTATTTTTGCCACACATGCAGAATCTTAGTTCCCTGACCAGGGATCGAATCTGTGCCCCCTGCAGTGGAAGCACTGAGTCTTAACCACTGGACCTCCAACTTGAATTATTTTTATGGCCCTCATCACCTTCTCCACTGCATCACATTAAGTTCCTATTTTCTATGCCCATTAGAGTGCAGCAGATGTCTTTATCTTAATAACCCCTTATATAAAATAGGTGTTCTACAAATATTTCTTGAATTAATGAATATATCTGAATATTTAAAAAATGTTTCTGAAGGTTTTTAAAAACCAGAATGTAGAAAAATATACACGAACAAAGACAATGATAAAATCTTACTTTCCAAACTATTACAAAGAAGAACTTCCCTGGTGGCACAGTGGTTAAGAATCCGCCTGCCAATGCAGGGGACACAGGTTCAAGCCCTGGTCTGGGATGATCCCACATGCCACGGAGCAACTAAGCCCATGCGCCATAACTACTGAGCCTGGGCTCTAGAGCCCGAGAGCCACAACTACTGAGCCCATGCACCACAACTACTGAAGCCCGCGCACCTAGAGACCATGCTCCATAACAAAGAGAAGCCACCGCAATGAGAAGCCCATGTACCACAGCGAAGAGTATCCCCCGCTTGTCGCAACTAGAGAAAGCCTCCGTGCAGCAACGAAGACCCAACACAGCGAAAAAGTAATTTAAAAAAAAAGAAAAGAATTAAAATAAAACAGAATATTACAAAGAATAAAAAATAAGGTTGGCACCAGATTTTAACTGATAAATAATTAAGGGTGAGGAATGGACTCTATACATATGGGAAAACAGAGAAAATTATATCCTAGTCATTAACCCAATGTTGGTGGAAGAAACCTATAGATCACTGTTAACTGGCACCATCATCCTGAAGAACAACTCGATGACACGTGAGGGTCAGTCCATGATTTCATTCCGAAATTCCACTTCAGGGAGTAGGCTCTAAAAATGTCATCATTCCTCACCCATTGTAGGCCTCCTCCCTGCTTTATTTAGAGCACTTATCATGGTCTAACTCTATGTCTCTTAATTCTCAATTCTGTTGACTGTCTGTCTCCTCTACTAGAACATCAGCTCTTCAAGGGCAGGGACCTTTTTTGTCACTGTCATACCCTCAGAAGGTGCTCAGTATTTGTTGAATGAATGAATGTTCTAAGGAAACAAATACTTACCCCCATCCCCAAACAGGTATAGATGTAAAATTCATAACAGCATAATTTATAATTACAAAAATCAGAACCCGACATGCCCAGAGAATACCTAAGCAAATTAGAATATAATGACACCAAAAAATGCCAAGTAGCCATTAAACATTAAAAATTTAATGAAAACATTTATAAATCAACTGAAGAAATATAACAGCATATCATGCAAAAAATGTTTTGTGGTGCCTTACCCATTCAGAACTGCAGCTCATAGGAGGCTGTATAAATACCGACATATTAATAAAAGAATCATTGGATTCTTTCATGACTACTTTCTTTTAAGTTACACTCATAATTTTAAAATATTCTATCAAGTCTGCAGTATTTTGAGAAGAAAAGCAGCTACTGTTTCAATGGGAAAACTAACACAATAGTTATGACTTGAGGAGCGGGGTGATAAATTGTTCCCTTTTGCAAAGACCAAAAAATGTTTTAAAAAAGTTAAAATTAAAAAATGGATATGAAACTTCCTTAGTCCCTGCAAAGCAGTGTTATTTTTCCAGTTTATTTATTTTTAAAATCAGATTCTTTGTGGTATAATGTACATACAATAAAATGTACCCATTCTAAGAGAATACTCAGAGGTGACCTTGACTGAAGGGCTGAGTGTGGCAAGTGGCATCTACAGGATGCTGGGGAAGAGCTCACCGCCTTCAGTCTTCACAGGTGAGGGAGGCACTGGCTCCTCCCCAAGGTCCTATCCTACCTGGCAGCAAGAACATTCCTTCCCCCCCTCACCAAGGCCATGCACACCTGTGCCCTATATGGGGCCTCGTGTGGCCAAGGCCAGGGTGCGGGGCCCGCGATGGCTTGGTCTCCTCAGCATATGGGCCAGGTGCTCAGCTACAACAGAAACAAGAAGAGCCAACTTGTGAACTGGGCAGGAGCCTGCCTCTGGTTTCCATGAGGGTCAGTCAGCAAGCGTGGACTTCAGTCAGGCCTCCGTTACTGGCAGCAGGCTCTACAGCTTTGAGCGTGCTTCCAAACCTCTTGAAGCCTATTTCCTGAGTGGACTGAAGAAGAAAATACTTTTTCAGGATGAAGGTGAAAATTAAATGAGACAATCCACAGGAAGCCATGAGGTGGGAACTCACTTTGTGCCAGCCACGAATATTCTGGTTGTCACTTTGGACACCTGCCATCCAGGACTGCCTCCTGGCTAGTACCTCCACACCCATTCTGGCTCTGAGAGGCACCACAACCAAAAATGGGCAGTTGGGGCTAAAGCGTGTTTACGAGGAAGGCTCCAGAGGACCCATTTCACCCAGTTCAACATGCAGCATCTCAGCTGAGGCAGGGTTCTTCATGTGTTTTCTAAACAGGGCCCAGGGGAACAAAGGCAAACCATCACAGCACCATTCCACCATCCCTGGGTCACCGTGGAACTGCCAGTCCACAACAAAGGGGTAAAGATCCATTTGTGCTCAGTTGCTTTATCTTTCACAACTAAAAATAGTTCAAGGTAGCTTCAGCTGCCCCTAAATCAGGTCACAGGACAGCAGGAGACATTCCTTTGGCAAAAAAGGACACATTCTTGTCCTGTATCTTGTACTGGTAAGTGAGGCTCCGATCTCGCTGGGCTGTGGGCTCTGATGGTCTCCTCCACAGGATCCTCAGCTAAGTGACAAAGAGAAGAGTGAAAGAGGAAAGGCACCCCCAAATACCCGCTCCACTGTGAACCCTTCCTGCCTCATCGGTGACCTTCAATTGAGGTCATGCACCATGCAGTAATGGGACCGACTTCCAAAACAAAGCTTATTACCAGCCACCTAAAAATAAATGTTTCCCCTCCATTACAATAGTAATATTTGCTCATTACAGAAAACATGAGAGACAAAGAAAAGTAAAAGGTAGAAAAAACCCATCCAGAGAAGAACCATTAAAATATTTTTGTGCATTTCCCTTTGGTCTTTTCTGTGTGCACAGTTTTGTACTTTTTGGCTAGATGAATTTTGAAAATCAACACAACAGAATGTGTACACTCAATTCCAAGGCTTAGGAAGACTGGACATTTGTCTCTAGTGACTAGAAAGCTCTGGGGGGCTGACTGGCTTCAGAGCCATAAGCTGCTGGCAGAAGCTTCTCCTCAGGCTATGCCTGGGGCGCACCACCAGCACAGCATCTCTGGGCCTGTGCTTTGTTTTCCACACCCGACTCTGAACGACTCTGGGCCAAAACGCCCACCCACCCTTAAAGGGTCAAAAGTGGTCAACATGAAGTTAACCTGGAAGAGGTGGTAAAGGCTTTGGGGTGATCCCAAAAGAGAAGTTTCAGAAGGCAGCGAACCACGGCAGCCCCTGGGCATGGGGAGAACCTGACCTCCCTCCCAGGGCAGGACTCAGCTTCCACCTAAGTACTCCAAACATCCCAGGCAGAGGCAGCAGTGGGGGCGGCAACGCCAGTCAGGGGAATGGCCTCCTCAAGTCTCTATTTTATTATATTTTTATTAAAAAAATTTTTTTTTGGCTGTGTTGGGTCTTCCTTGATGCACGCAGGCTTTCTCTAGTTGCAGCGAGCATGGCTACTCTAGTTGTGGTGCGTGGGCTTCTCATTGCGGTGGCTTCTCTTATTGCGGAGCACAGGCTCTAGGTGCGCAGGCTTCAGTAGTTCTGGCACATGGGCTCAGTAGTTGTGGCTCGCGGGCTCTATAGAGCGCAGGCTCAGTAGTTGTGGCGCACGGGCTTAGTTGCTCCACGGCCTGTGGGATCTTCCCAGACCAGGGCTCAAACCCATGTCCCCTGCATTGGCAGGCAGATTCTTAACCACTGCGCCACCAGGGAAATCCCAAGTCTCTATTTTAAAAGGAACGGTGTTGGCCTGAATATACAAAGCCTGCTGTGGTCCTGAAGAGGAATTCTGCTGTTTACGGCCTTCCCCTGTAGACAGCCATCTTCTCTTCAGGAGCTCCCCTTTGGCTGCAAATGGACCACCATGGAAAACCTGCCTTGGTGCACGGGGCCAAGCACCACCTGGGGCGGACTCTGACCTGCATTCACACACTTCTGAGGCTTCCCTTCCACCTGAGGGCACGCCCCAACCAGACGCCCCACAGCCGGACACTATCCCACGGGCAGCCTAGACTCGGGAGGCAAGCAGCTCCCAGTGAGCCCCAGTCCCTGCGCACCTGCCCATGCACGTCCTTGCAGAAGCCGGTGGCCAGGCCTTCAGCCCGCAGTATCAGGTGGCTCTGGTGACCAAGACCATTCAGCA
>NW_006798282.1:1395319-1413009 GCF_000442215.2 Lipotes vexillifer
CTCCTCGTCCTCGGCATCTCCACTGTCGTGCACAAGGGCCACTACATTTCCCTGCAACAGAGACCACGATGGAGACTGATGGGAAGGGACGCCAGGACCAGGGTGTGCTGGGCTCTCAGAGCCTCCACTGCCCTGCACCCCTCTCACAGATCAGCCTCCCAGCTGTAGCGTCCGCTTTGTGGGAAGCACCCGTGCCTGGGCTCCAGGACCATAACTGCAATCATCTGCTAGATAGTTTCACCAGCATATCCAACCTGTACTTCCAGCTCAATTCATCCACAAGCAAGGAATAGTGTCCAATTGTTAAAAAGAATAAAGCAGATCTGTGTGTTCTGTTTGGGGGCAATGGACAGCAAAACATACTGTGTGTTAATAAAAGAAAAGAAGTACCAAACTGTGCGAATGGCAGGTTACCAATAACATGAAGAAAAATGCAGGGAAACAAGTGTACATACAAACATGTTCATGACTGCATAGGCTCTCTGGAAGGATATACAACGGAGGAAAAGAGACAGTTACTTTTGGCTAAAGTAGCCTTTATACTATTTATATCTCCTTTTTTTCTTTACTGAACTATTCCCAAGTTTTACTTTTTCAACTAAAAAAAGTATTTTTACAAAAAGAGGTTGGTAGTGGGCCACAGTGCAGGCTGAGCTGCAGCAGCTGACTCTGACTCACTCCCTCCACAAGCCCCATTGAACTGTGTCCTCCAAGCCCCATACATTTCCTCCTCCTTCCCTTCTCTCCCCATCACCCTGGCACCTGGCCCTGTGACTGTAGCCAGGACGGCCACAGAAGGTCCCCTGACCCCAGCTTCCAGGCAGGACGTTACAAGCAGGAGGTGAGCAACATGCACTGCTGGATCCACACACCCCTGGCCAACCCATTTACCCCCTCCCCACTGTTCTGCACCCAGCCTGGCCCTGTTGGCCACACGCTGAGCTGCCGTGCTATAAGCCTCCTCTCACTTAACTCTTGCAGTCTGGTTCCTGGGAGATGGGTACCACAGCTCTTCCTATTTTGTTAAAATCTCTAGTATGGCAGAATTTCTATTTTTCCCTCACCATTTGACAATGAAGGTTACACCCTATCCCTGTATTGCACCTCACAATTTTCATATTGCTTTTTTGGGGGGTTTTTTTGGCTGCACCTTGCGGCATGCGGGATCTTAGTTCCCCGACCAGGGATCGAACCCGTGCCCCTGCAGTGGAAGCACAGTTTTAACCACTGGACCGCCAGGGAGGTCCCTTCACCTCACATTTTTTTTTTTCACCTCACAATTTTTAAAGCAGTTTTACACCCATTGTCTCAGCCAACCTTCAAAAAACACTCAGAGCGATATGACAGCGCATGGCAGAGCGGGGACAGCCTCAGTACCGCAAATGACCAGCCCCGTTAAAGACAGTGCCGGGCACCCTTTTAGTTTTCAGGGCCTTATTTTGCATCAGTGGCAGGTAGTGGAGAGCAAGGTACGTTGACTGAAAGGTTCCTGGGCCTGCCAGGGTAAAGCCAAAGCCCCAAGCAATTAAACAGAAAAGATCACTGCACGCAAGTGAGGCCTGGGCCTGTCGGCCCGTACGGGTCACAGGCAGGAGCACAGGGAGCAGGCTCGTGATTACCTTCCATTCCCGGCACACGGTGGCTCTGCAGTAGTGGATGAAGTCCAGCACCGCCACTGCCCCCACGCCCAGGCTTAGCAGCACACTGAGGTCGTCCACCAGCAGCACCGGGCACCTCCACGCAGCCTCCCCACTGTCCATGGGCTTCAGGGCCTCCTGTACAAACTCATACAGCGGCTGCAGGTTCCCAGAGTTGGCCTCCCTGGGACACAGGGCAAAAGTTACCAGAGAGCTCACGTGCTCTACAAGTGTTTATGAGACTGCGCAGCACCACAGGAAAGGGTTAGGGGGAGGGAAGGAACTGGATTCCAGTCCTTGGCACCAAGGGGCTCAGGATCTGGCTGGAAAGAAAAGGCACGCATGCACACATGAGTACATTTACTTCAGTTCAAACATTCCCTAACGCCTACTAGGTACAAAGCACTGTGCTAAAAACTGGCGGACACAGAAATAAACAGCCCCCGAGGCTCATACAGCCTCTCAATCCAAGAGCATAAGGCATCTGAAAGGCTCATTGAGACTGGGCAGGAGAGGCCTTCTCAGGTCACAATTGGGTATGAAAGTTAAGCAACGGTTCAGGTGTCCTGGGGGTGAGGGCAGCAGTCTAAGGGCTACCGGTGTGCTCGTGTTGCGTACCAGGTCCGACCTGTTTCTGACACACATGGCCCTGCTACCTCCATCTCCCCAGTGACTACAGCAGTTGTCTCCCAGCAATAGCTCGGGGCCCAGGGCCCAGGCACTAGCCCCACTACCCCACACTCCAGGGCTGAGCCCCATTGACAGCAGGGACAACAGTGCCCTATAACCTGGGCTCAGGTGTAAACCAGGCCCATGCATTCAGACAAAGACACCCAGGTTCAGAGATGCGAAGAGCTGTGCCCCAGGCAACACACACAGAGTCAGGACACGTGGCCTTCTGACTCCACACTGAGCCCGGCCACTATGTAAGGCTGAGTCTGAGGGAGGGCAGAGCGGGGAGAGGTCCCGTACCGACTCCCTGGGGCGGAGGAAGCACAGCAGCCAGGTGCAGCATCTGCTACATCTGGAACTGATGCTCATGAAAGACAAGAAGCAGGAACACCAACCTGCAGGCAACAAACTTTTTCTTCAAGGGCCAACAGTAAATATTTTAGGCTTGTGGGTCATACGGTCCCTGTCTCAACACTCACTTCTGCTGCTGTAGTGCCAGACAGCCAGGGACAATACACGAACAAACAAGTGTGGCTATTCCAACAAAACTTTATTTACCGTAACAGGTAGCTGGCCCATGGCCCATAGTTTGCTGACCCCGTATCAAGCCAAGAACAGAACAGAGGTGTGTGCTAGGGCTCTGAGCCAGGGTTGGAAAAACCAGCAAAGCACACTGTTCTGCCACATGTCCAGCAAATAATGCTTTCTATCGCTTTAGGGACAGCCACACACCCTCTGGCCCATGGTCAGAGCCAAGGACCTTCCGATAATGCTGTGACAACCAGGGAGGTATCTGACTCCTGAAGCCAGCTCTGCCCTCCCATACACTGAGGAGAAGGAATCACACAGCAACCTTGGGCTGGGCCTACCTGCCAGGTGTGCTCTGGGCTGGGTCGTGGGCTGACTGACCTGAGGAACTGCAGGGGGTGTGGCTCCTCCTGAGGCCGAAAGAAGACGTCCACTGCGGACTTGAGACCCTCGAGGAACACGAGCTGCCCGCATTCCCGCGCTGTGGTCAGGCTGACACCCTACACCCGACGGAGAGGCAAGTGAGTTCCTGCGCCTTGCGGGGGACCCATCAGAGAGGCTAGACTCCAGCTCACGAGAGGGCTCCAGACACGTTCTGAACCCTGCAGACGTGTGCCTGTCCACCCTCCGGAGGAGCCCACGTCTTGCATCCCCTGGGTGTTCCCAACACACAATCCCCGTTCTGCTTTCAGATGTGCATTTACATTTACCTGTCACATTTTTTTTAATTTACTTTCTTTTGCTTATATATTTATTTTTATGATTACCCAGTACTGGTTTTTAATTTATAATAGTAATATAAAGTTTCCTTTTTAAGGGCATGTAGTTACAAAATTTTAAAAACAGTAAGTGGGGCGGTGGTGGTGGGATGAATTGGAAGATTGGGATTGACATGTATACACTAATATGTATAAAATAGATAACCTGGGCTTCCCTGGTGGCGCAGTGGTTGGGAGTCCGCCTGCCGATGCAGGAGACATGGGTTCGTGTCCCGGTCCAGGAAGACCCCACATGCCACGGAGCGGCTAGGCCCTTGAGCCATGGCCGCTGAGCCTGCGCGTCCGGAGCCTGTGCTCCGCAACGGGAGAGGCCACAACAGTGAGCGGCCCGCATACCGCAAAAAAAAAAAAAAAGATAACTAATAAGAACCTGCTGTATAAAAAAATAAATAAAATTCAAATATTCAAAAAAATACAGTAAGTAAATAATAACAGTAAAGACGGTGGCAGGATGACATTCTCTGCTGCAACTACTCAACTCTGCTACCGTAGAGCAAGAGCAACCATCGACCATTCACAAACAAATGGGGCTGGCTGTGTTCTAATAAAACTTTATCTACAAAAAACAGGGGGTGCAGGCTGTGGTTGGTCAACCCCTGCTCTAGACGAGCACTTCTTAAATATAGGTCTTCATGAAACACGCAATTAAGAATCTCTCGAGGGCTTCTCTGGTGGCGCAGTGGTTGAGAGTCCGCCTGCTGATGTGGGGGACACGGGTTCGTGCCCCGGTCCGGGAGGATCCCACATGACGCGGAGCGGCTGGGCCCGTGAGCCATGGCCACTGAGCCTGCGCATCCGGATAGTAAGTTCTCAAACTCTGTGGTCTAAATTAAAACTCTGGATATAAAAAAAAAAAAAAAAAAAAAAAAAAAGAATCTCTTGAGATACCTGATTAAAAATGCAGATCCCTGAGCCCCACTCCAGATCTCCAGAACCAGAAGCCTTGGGGGCAGGGCCCAAGAATGTGCTTTTCAACAAACACCCAGAGATGGTGACACCATCTAAATGTGCAACCCACCGTTCTGTCTGTGCAGAAACAGGTGACATGGAACTCCTTAGACTCCTTATGCCCCTAGACCAGGCCTCAGTCACTCATTCATACACCAGAGTTCACTATGTGTAACACCATTAGCAACAGTAGCCACCCTGGCAGCGAGAAGGATTCCTGATCATCACCTTTGCTCTCACTCATTACCATTCGCCTGATGCAAGAACAATAATACACCAAGAGGATGGAAGCTCATGCTCTAGTACTTTGCACACCCAGTGCTGTGCATGTCATTCCTGCCATGTTGATGATTCCAAGGCAACAGAAAAAGCAGCCAAACTGGATATGAGAATACACAACTTTCTCAACTATAAAAACAGATGTCAGGGCCACAGACATGCCTCACAGACCTGGAATGCAATACACGTTCGTGACATGACAGTGCTCCCTGAGCTCATGATCTGACCTCTAACACAGGAACTTCTCCCTTCCCTGCAAAGGATGAGAAAGAGCTTACCCTTCTCTCACTCTCTCATTGTTTTCTCCCCATCAGAGAAGAGGCAGTGATGTGGCCCAATAGTATGACTGGCACTTCAAAGATCACTGCTGATGGGTGGCCTGGTTCTCTCCCTCTCTGAGGCTGACCTAATCAAAACAAACAGCAAAAACACAGTACAAGGGACTTCCCTGGTGGTGCAGTGGTTAAGAATCTGCCTGCCAATGCAGGGGACACAGGTTCGAGCCCTGGTCCGGGAAGATCCCATGTGCCACAGAGCAACTAAGCCCGTGCGACACAACTACTGAGCCTGCATGCCACAACTACTGAAACCCGCGTACCTAGAGCCCATGCTCCGCAACAAAAAGAAGCCACCGCAATGAGAAGCCTGTGCACTGCAACGAAGAGTAGCATTTGCTCGCTGCAACTAGAGAAAGGCCGCACACAGCAACAAAAACCCAACGGAACCAAAAAATAAATAAAATAAATTAAAAAAAAAAATCCTAGCAGGACTTTAAAAAAACAGACAAACAAAAAAACACACTACAATAACAACCCAGTAAATTCACCAGGTCACAGGTCACAAGTAATGGGGCAAGCCAGGCCAGGAGGTTCACCAGCCTCTGGGCCATTTTATTCTTGCTTGGCTGCATCTAATGAGATGAGGGGCAAACCAAGATGAGGTAAGGGGCACATGACAAAAGCGCCTGCCTCTCCCCACATTTGGGTCCTAAGCCCTAGACTTAGGGAGACACAGTGGGAGGCACTCAACTTGGCAGCAGACCAAGCTGTGATCTCTCACTCACTAGGAACAAGATTAAAGCTCACACCGAGAAGGAGAAAACCTTAACTGGTCCAGACTCAACAGAGAAGGGTTTGATTAATTAACAACAGATCTGGGACTTGCCTCGTGGGGCAGTGGATAAAACTCCGTGCTCCCAATGCAGGGGGCCCGGGTTCGATCCCTGGTCAGGGAACTAGATCCCACATGCTTGCCGCAACTAAGAGTTCACATGCCGCAACTAAGGAGCCCGCCTGCCGAAACTAAGACCCAGTGCAACCAAATAAATAAATAAATATTAAAAAAACACACACACCAGATCTGGTTCTACAAACTTTATAAATTAACAAAACACGTAGAGATGCTGCCTTAGCCCTTCAGAGAAGGGGTTCAGGATTCTATGATTTCCTTAGTCCCTCCCTTGCTAAATTCTCCACAACCCAAACAGGGAAGCCCAGACTGACAGCACACTCACACATGCCTGGCACACACACTCACTCAGGGATCCCATCATGGAGTTCTAAAATATTTACCAGCTTCTGTCCCACGATATTGTAGTGACTGAAGGACTGGATGAGTGCCACAAAGCAGACTTTACAATTAGCTGGAAAATAAAATAAAATAAACTGATTTTTAATAAAGTCTCTACTTACAATCAGTCTCGTATACTTCATACTTCTGGAAACAAAAGCAATGAGGCAGATCTAGAGAACCGAGGCCTTGCAACCTGACATACCCAATTTGATTCTAAGATGTACTTTTTTTCGTATTTAATAATTATACCTTATTTCATTGATTCTGAGATGTACTTCCTCTGTGAGAGGTATTACTAGGAATCTTAATTTGCTCCACTGAAAATAAATTGTGGTTTTTTAAAAATTATATTTTTCTAATTGCTTGTTGGTGTACAGAAATACAATGGATTTTTTAAACTAGTCTTATACTCAAGAGGAGACAAGGGGAGCACAAAGAAGCTCTAGCTACCTTATGAACATAATTAATTCTAATAATTTATCTGTAGATTCTCTTGGTCTTTATAAGCTGACAATAACATCATCTGGAAAGGAAAATAACTTTCAAAGCTTTAAATTATTACAGTTAAGAGTGCCAAAGGTCTACCCTGTTTCCTAGCCTGGCTCAGTGGGGACTCAAGGAGAATCAGTAAGTCTTTTTTTCATTTGGCTGTTTTCTTCTTCTAATCAATTTCTGTGTGTGAATTGCAGTGGCCATGCCTTTTCTTCTCTGTGTTCTTTAGGAAGCATCTACTGCCAGGGCAAAGTGTTAATGGGTCAAGGGCCTAGAGACTTCAAAATAGACAAGGACCAAGGAGCAACTAAATAAGAAGGTCACACAAGGACCTCAGGGAGGCAGTGCCTATGCAGGACGTGGAGAAGTGGAAGGCGGGACTGGATACAGGGAGTACATGCCACTCTCTGGCAGAGTAGGAGATGGAACCAGATGGTCCAGTAATCAGTTACCTGATAAACAGACATCTGGCTGCCCGAACACCAAAGCCCTGGCTAGTTAATACGATTCCTATTGCTTCCTGAATCAGGCTTTTTTTTTTTTTGCCTTGGGTTTTCTTTTTCTACAGTCCATACCTTTGAGATAGAAGGAGAGAAAGTGGTGCACAAGGAAACTGCCATCTGTCTTGGCATCACAGAGTAGAGTCAGTTTCCCCTAAAAGTTAAGAAGAACACAAAAAGATGAATTAGACTCCCAGGAAAGAGGTCAGCTGAGTGTCAAAATCTAGTCGGTTGTATCCACCCCTAAATTTCTACACCTGGAGACTCTGCATATGTGTGTGTGTGTGTGTGTGTGTGTGTGTGTGTGTATTTAACCACAAAAAGAAGAAAATAAGTCAAAATTATGGAAAAACCAATAATTAAAATGATTGGTATTAAGTCACTCATTATGGGCAAGCATATCTCAACCTCATAATTCCCAAGGCAATAAAGAATAGAATCCCTTCTCTTTCTCAACAGTCTTGGAGAGAATTAAATCCTGAACAAAGGAAGCTTTTATCATGGAATCCAACAAAAATCACTAACTGCCAAGATTTTAAGGGGTCTTCTAAAAAGTCATCTGATCCAGCTTCCTCCCTATTTCTAATCCTGCTTCCAATTCTGTCCCCTAAGTAGGGGAGAGTGAAGAAGCAGCTGTTGACAGAGACTTCCAGTATCAAAGTCCTCCTCCCAAAGGCCCTGGAAACTGCTTCAGGCAGAGCTCTGATCATGGAGAGCCCTGGAAAGATCTCTAACAATGGTTTCTGCAGGGCCTGGCTGCCCTCCTCCAGCCACCCCTAGTTCCTTCTCAGTGACAGGGAAGGTCGTCTCTGTGCTGTTGTGATTTTTTTCACTTATAAACTATGAAAGATCACACTAACAGAACCTGAGGGTTAACCCTAGCGCCATCTGTCATTTCCTGGCGCCCACTTCTATCCTCCATTCCCTGTGGCCCTGGGCTTGGACTTTGGAGGTGCTAGTAGTAACTGGCAAGGTAACCAGCGCCATCTGGAGGCTTGCGCAGAGAAGAACTGCTGGGCAATTAAGATGCACAAGTATCCACTGAATACTATTTGCCAGGCATTAGGGAGTCATTAAAAGGCTTTACACACTTGGTGTCTTTTCTTTCTGGAAGAGCTTACCATTTCATCAGAAAGACAACAGCTATGAAATAAGTCAGGTATATTCCTAGGTGGAGGTAACCCTTGGGCGAAAGCGTGGAAATTTTCAAAATGCCCTAGAGTGTGAGAAGGAGGGAGAAGAAAACAAGAGTAGCGAGCCTGTGGTGCCAAAGGTGGACTCCTACAATCCAACGTTGGCTGAGAGCAGCTTCAAAGAGCACTATTCGAGAACACGAGGAGGAAGAGGAGCAGCAGCATTCACTGCGACCTGCCGAGCGCTCGAGGGAGGCTCAGGGTGGTTAAGAAGCTGGTCCCACGTGATGCGTGGAGAGTCGAACTCTCCTCTCCTCTCCTCTCAGGCAGCCTCTTTTGGGGCGCCGGAACTCCCACCACACTGAACACGCAAAGGGCTCGCCCGGTACACGTCTGTGAACTTAAGCCAATCCAAACGTCAGACATGCTTCCTATGGACTTTCAAGGGCACGCACGACCTCTGAGAAGGCGCCAGATGCCCACCTCCCACAAGCCCAAACGTCCAGGCCAGCCCCGGGCGGGCCCTCTTTGGACTACAACTCCCAGGCGCCCCGGGGTCCCCGGACGTCGCGTTATTTCTCACGGGTCCGCGTGCGCTTCCCGTACGGTCTTCCGCCACGCTCCCAGGACGCGCCTCCTTCCGGACCATGCAATCTCTTACCTGCTCCGCCTGGTCAGGGGTGGTGTTGAGAAGGTTATTGAGTTCCGGGAACATTCCGAGCAACGGGAACGAGCACCCTAGACGGGAAGATGGGGCTGCCGCGGAGACAGCGAAGGCTGAAGAGCAAAACCCATGCCACAAGACCTCGCGGAAGGAGCGCGCACGCGCAACGCCGTTTCTAGGCGCCGGCCGCAGCCAATCGGGCGGGCGCCTTGGGCCGGGCCGCACCCGGCGCACGCGCGGGGATGCGCATCCGGCCGGGGGAACGGGGCGCTGGGAGGTGCGGCTCCTTTCCTGCGGCTCCCCAGCAGGGGCTTCCCCCCACCGAGGCCCCAGGAGACCGGTCTCTTCCTCTTTACCTTGACCGCGCTCTCTCCCCGGCCCGGGGCCTCCGGACAGTACGGCCTGTCGAGCTCCTGCGGCGTGCCCCACACTGCTAGAAGCTCGAGCTGCATCGGCGACCCAGACTGGCTAAGATGCCCTCCCTCGCGCAGAGCAGAAAACAAACATAATGAACACGGAATGATATATTGAAAAGTTCTGTGGAAAAATGAAAAAGCAGGATAAGGGAGTAACGATGGAGTGGGGGTAGGTTTCGGAATTAAACAGGTGGTCAGCGTAGGGTCACTGACTAAGTGTGGTTGAAACACGCTCTGCAAGCTCCTCCTCGGGGCTTTTGCACTAACTGTTTCCCCTTCCTCTACTGCTCTTTTCCTAGATACTCAACCGTTCAAAAAATCCCCCACTTCTTTCAGATCTTTGCTCAGATGTCACTTTATCACCGAGGTGTTTCGTAAGCATCCTATTTAAATCGCAACAGCCCCTTCCGCAGCACCTCTTACCCTTTCCCCCGCTTTTATTTTTTTTCCATACCATTTATATTTAGTACACCATGTATAGTTTTCTTCTAGCCCAATCAACCTCACATCCCCAGGGATAAACGTGTAATTCGAAGAAGTCAAGTTTATTTGATCATTACAGTGAGGGAAATAGCAAGCAAGTGGAGCCCACAGACCCATCAACAAGCACAGGAGAAAGTTGTATGAGGATCTGGGTTCAGGGGAAATTTAAATGAAGCAGTGTTTTGATGGGTTCACATCAGAGCACAGCTGTCTAAAGAAAAAGTCAAAATGTGGCCTGTACTGCAAAGTAGCCCAGGGTTTCCATGGGAATGAGAAGATTAATATAGATGTGGGGCTTCCCTGGTGGCACAGTGGTTGAGAATCCGCCTTCCAATGCAGGGGACACGGGTTCAAGCCCTGGTCCAGGAAGGTCCCACATGCCTCGGAGCAACTAAGCCCGTGCACCACAACTACTGAGCCTGCGCTCTAGGGCCTGCGAGCCACAACTACTGAAGCCCATGCTCCTAGAGCCCATGCTCCGCAACAAAAGAAACCACTACAATGAGAAGGCCCGTGCATGGCAACGAGGACTCAATGCAGCCAAAAATAAAATATAAATAAATAAATTTATTTAAAGAAAAAAAAGATAGATGTGGAATGTAGTCACTTATCTGAAGCTCTGCATCTAGGCTGGAAATGGAGGCTCCTGTCTCTATGTGTCAAAATCACTTAGATCCTCCAGCCAAGAGTGGATGTTTCATGATTACTGCTATGTGAGAAAGAGGAAAGCAGGCAGGGGCATCCAGGGGCTGCCCTGACGCTCAAAGCTAGGTCTCCATGTTTTCCTGTCGAGTGTGAACAGTTTCACAAAACAACATCAGCTTCATTGTGATGGATAAAGACAAAACTACACAACTCCATCATAACATGAACACTGTCTAAGACAAAACAAATATCCCCTTTCTCAGAAAATGAGTGCCGCTTCATACCAATAATATAGCCACATGTGAGTTAGACCACCCTATATATACTAAGACATATTAACATGGCGAACCATAGAATTTAATCCTATTGCTCAGCCATAAAAAGAATGAAATAATGCCATTGGTAGGAACATAGACAAACATAGAGATGACCATACAAAGTAAAATCAGTCAGAAAAAGAAAAATATCATATGATATCACTTATAGGTAGAAGTGAAAAGTTGATGCAAATGAACTAATTTATAAAACAGAAGCAGAATCACACAAGGAGAAAATAAACTTAGGGTTACCAAACGGAAAAAGTGCAGTGAGAGGATTAAATAAGGAGGTTAGGATTAACATACACACTAATACATACAAAACAGATAAGCAAAGATGACCTACTGTACACCAGAGGGAACTCTACTCAACACTCAGTAACAACCTACATAAAAAGAGAATCTGAAAAATAACAGATACATGAATATATACAACTGAATCACGTTGCCATAGACCTACAACAACATGACATAATTGTAAATCAACTATATGTCAACAGAAAATAAAAATTATTTTTCTAAAAAAAGAAATAAATGCCTATTCTAGGGGCTTCCCTGGTGGCGCAGTGGTTGAGAGTCCGCCTGCCGATGCAGGGGATACGGGATCGTGCCCCGATCTGGGAGGATCCCACATGCCGCGGAGCGGCTGGGCCCGTGAGCCATGGCCCACAAAACAAAAAAAAAAAAAAAAAAAAAAAAAGCCTACTCTATTCCAATCAGAGCTCGGTGACTGGGGCTGGTGTCACATCCCTAAAGGTTGAGCAGACTTGGGTCACAAGGCTGGACTGTCCTGGGGCTGAGGGAGCTGGGAAGGATGTGGTAGCAAAGCAGCCCCCCTTGGACTTAGTGACAGGTCCCCTCTGGATGGACCACAGTCTCTGGATTCTGGTGGGCCCTCCTACACCTCAACCAAGCCTACTGCACCCAAAGAATGATGGACCTCTGGGCTGGAAGAACTTTGAAATGTCACCCGGTCTGCACGTCTCCTGGTGGTGGGGTTCCCACGTGCAGCCTCTTTCCTTAGAGGCGCCCCACCTATATATGACAGCTCCCTCAGCATAGCGGTTTGACAGAAGTTGGGATTTGTCTGGGGAGGGGGTGGGAGGGTAAGGGGGAATGAGAAAAGGAACACAAGGTCTTGGGTGTTTCTTCTGGCACATTCCACTCTAATTCACAACCCAGGAACAGGACTAGCCCTAAGGCCCCTGTACCTTAGTAACCAGAGTTGGAATTTGTATTGAATCTTTAGATCGAGTTTGAGTATCATGTATTTATCCATTTTCCTATCAATAGTGGCGGATTAGTTACAGCTTTTTCTATTACAATGAAGACGCTTGTGAACGTACTCAACCATGTCTCTTGGTACACATGTGCAAGTTTATCTAGGGTATGTTGGGGATGTAGAGTGAATTTACCATAAAGCTAATAAAGCTCATTTTTCATTCAAAATGTTGTATTCTTTTTCTTTCTTTTTTTTTTAGGAGTTTGCAAATTGGTGATATTCTTTTTTAAAAAATTTATTTATTTATTTATTTATGGCTGTGTCAGGTCCTAGTTGCGGCACGTGGGATCTTTCGTTGCGGCATCTTTCGTTGCGGCACACGGGCTTCTCTCTAGTTGTGGCGCGTGGGCTCGCGGGCTCAGTAGCTGTGATGCACGTGCTTAGCTGCCCCGTGGCACGTGGGATCTTAGTTCCCTGACCAGGGCTCGAACCCGCGTCGCCTGCATTGAAAGGTGGATTCTTAGCAACTGGACCACTAGGGAAGTCCCTGTATTCCTTTTCTTAAAGAGAATTACTTTGCCCCATTGAATAAGCCTCAGGTCCTCAAATACCTGGATTTGCCCTTAGTCATAGTGTGTGCACGTGTTGGACAGACCAATGCAAGTATAGAAAATTCCAAGACAGAAGGATCTGATGCAGGAAATTGGGTCAAAGGGTGTTGGAAGGAACTGGAAGAACGAAAGGAAGAAGGGGGTTTTACATAGCAGTTAAGAAGCTGGTACTGCCCCTGGGCTGCAGCGCCCTCCTCTGTATGGAAGGGGCTGGAAGCCTGAAAACTACATCCTCCAGACTCTTTTGCCAACTGGAAGAAGCCAGTTTTTCCTGCTGCTGGTGACTCATGACAGCAGCAGCGGCAGGTGACTGTGGGCTGCGGCGGTGGTAGAGAGTTGCAGCAGCAGCCGGAGTGCAGGCCCCTGGGTTCCAACATCAGCAATGCTTCCAGTGGCTCCACAGCTCCCGCCACTCCCTCTTTGTCCAGTCTTCTCACACCCTCACTCCACCAGATCTCCAGATCCGTTTTGACCTACAGGTCTTCAACGTGTCCATTTTCTTTCCATTAGCTGGGCCTTCCCAGCAGCATTCCCTTCCCTCCCCATCAGGGACTGTGCCCTGGACTTCAGAGCTCTCTGTCAATCACCCTCAGTGTCTTCACCTTGCTCTCCTCTCTACAGCACCTGCTGTACAGCTCCTCGACCTGGGTGCATCCTCCAGCCCCACCTCCCTGCTTCTGGTTGCTGCTGACCATTGCTGCTAGAGAACACCACATGGCCCTGCCCCAGCCCTGCTCCAGCCACTGCTGCATCTACATCATAGCTTCCCCTTGCCGTCCTGTCTCTAAGCTGATGAATTGTTTCCTCCAAAGTGCCTGACACCTCCACCGTCTGTGACAAAACAGTTTTTATATCCCCAAGTTGTAGGTGAACCTGCAAAACCCACAGACTGCAGGCAAAAGTAGAGAAGCAAAGCTGAAAGCAGGCTTGGGTAATCCCAAGAACGTCCACCAGAGGGCAGCAGACACCGGCTAAAGCTGCCGGGCTAACAAACCCCGAGCGTTCATTGCACAGTTGATTCGCAGGTCTTTGACCAGGGCCCCCGATCACTGGCGTCCTTACCTCCCCAATCCGGAAGCCCAGCAGTGGACTTTTCATGGGCTCTCCTGTTCCTCAGTAGTGTCCCCACCGCCCTGACCCCTCACCCCCGCCATGGCTCACTCCCGCTCAAAGGCCGGAGTCCTCACCTGGCCTCCCAGGGCTGGCTCGCTCCTGCTCTGGACTCCTTGCCCGCTGCTCACGCGCTCCAGGCCCACCGGCCTCCCTGCTGCTTCTCGAGGCCTCAGACGCAACCACAGTCAAGAGCCTCGCGCTTTTGTTCCCTCTGCCTGTAAAACTCTTCCTCCACGGGTCTGCGGGGCTCCTTCCCCGAACTCCTTCAAGGCTTTGCTCCCTGAGGCCTTCCCTGAGCACGTCCCATGTAGTAGATATGGAGTCACACCACCCAGACCCCCTTTCCAGAAGGATCTGCAGGCAGGAGCCATGGCCATACAACCTACAGCTGCCATTTCTAACAGAGTCCATCTCGGCTTCACAGAGCGCCCTTGTCTCCTGACCGAGGGAAGTGCGGGGCCTGGGGCCTGAGGCCCGGTGGTTTCCGCCCCAGCGCTGGGGAGCCGCGCTCCCGCAGAGGATACTTGCTCCAGAATGCCCTAGTGGGGTCTTGTTGGACTTGTGCCACTGTTCAGGTTCTCCCTCTGTCCAGTCCTGTTTCCTCCCCCTTCCTTTCACAGGCATTGACCCCGAAATCCACCTGAGCATGTGCTTCAGCTAGTGTGACCCCTAGCACTCCCCACCTCCCACCCTGCATTATTTTTCTCTGTAAAACTTATCGTCTAACTCACAATTCAGTTTGCTACCCAGTGCCTCTCCTCACTAGAATGTAAGCTGGGTGAGGGCAGGGATTCTGTCTCTTTATTAACGAAGCACCTAAAAGAGGGCCTGTGACACAGTAGGTGCTAAATAAGTGTGATGAATGAATGAATGAAGGGGACATGGACCTGTGGTTGTTCTGGTAAAGTGGGAGGACGTGTGCTTTTGAGAAGGTTGCAGAGGATGAGAGAGGAGAGTTCTTAGCCTGGCTTCCCCAAAGGGCCGAGCGGAGATGACATCACTTACTGGAAAGGGAACCCCAGAGCAGAGAGGGAGACAGAAGTTGGAGAGGCCTGGGTGGAGGTGTGTTGTCGAGCTGGGGTCTGGGAATAGCATGCAGAGAGCCCCCCAGAATGGTGCCCCTGCAGGACAGGTGACTGGAACACTTATTTTTCTTTCAGCTTCCTCCCTCGGTCTGCCCGGGAGTTTGGGTTGCCAGTGCCCTAAGTGGTCTGCTGAGCCTGCCCCTCTTTTTTTTTTTTTTTTTTTTTTTTTTGGCGGTCCGCGGGCCTCTCACCACTGAGGCCTCTCCCGCCACGGAGCACAGGCTCCGGATGCGCAGGCCCAGTGGCCATGGCTCATGGGCTCAGACGCTCTGTGGCATGCGGGATCCTCCCGGACTCGGGCACGAACCCACGTCCCCTGCATCGGCAGGCGGACTCTCAACCACTGCGCCACCAGGGAAGCCTGAGCCTGCCCCTCTTGTTGGAGGAGCATCTCAACCACCGCCACCAGGGAAGCCTGAGCCTGCCCCTCTTGTTGGAGGAGCTTCAGGGCACATGAGACTGTGCTTGGGGTGAGAGGGAGAGCACACAGGGAGAGTCAGAGCTGATGTCAATGGAGAGTCCGTGAGGGGCTGCAACCATGGAGGGAGGAAGGCGGGGCGTAGGTGCCTGATGACGAGGAGGTGGGAGTTTAGACAGGGCACGGAAGCCACAGCACTGGCTGCATTAGGAGAGGTGGGGCAGGAGGCCAGGAGGGGCTGAACCGGGCCTAGCTGTGTCGTGGGGAGGGGAGAAATCTTAAAAACCGGTGCAGGGGACTTCCCTGGTGGCGCAGTGGTTGGGAATCTGCCTGCCAATGCAGGGGACATGGGTTGGAGCCCTGGGCCGGGAAGATCCCACATGCTGCCGAGCAACTAAGCCTGTGCTCCGCAACTACTGAGCCTGCACTCTAGAGCCACGAGCCGCAGCCACTGAGCCCGTGCATCTAGAGCCCGTGCTCCGCAACAAGAGAAGCCACCGCAAGGAGAAGCCCGCGCCCCACAGTGAAGAGTAGCCCCCGCTCCCCACAACTGGAGAAAGCTTGCGTGCAGCAACGAAGACCCAATGCAGCCAAAAATAAATAAACAAATTAATTAAAACAAAACCAAACCAAAGCTGTGCAGGCTGTAGAAGTGAGAAGACCCTGGGGCAGGGGGTGAAGGGCTAGGAGGGGGAGGGAGGCACCACTGGCAACACAAGAGGAGGAGGAGGGGGTCAGGATGAGTTTAAACCAGAGGTGTTCGGGGCCCCAGTTCCTGTGCTCTTTCAGCCAGACCATCTTCATACGCCCATCAACTTTTTTTCCTTCTCAAAGTCTAGCTGCTCTCAGATGAGATGCCTGAGGGGGACACCTGGCCACAAGCGCTCACCAGTCTTGGGCCCTGCATTCTACCTGCTGCTGCTCCATTGTCTTACCCAGTGCACTGTGTGCCAAGATGGGCGAGAAGACCAAAGACATGGGTGAAAACGGGGGCGGGGGGATTGTCTTATGCGTTCTGTTCTGCATACCCTCAAAGTCTTTTTACAGGAAAGAACTACAGAGATGCAGAAAATATAAATGTTACTTCATTGCCTATGACAGTCATCTGGTGATTTGACATCTTGCAATATCCAAACCAAAATCCTGGTACTCTTAATTGTCCATCGGTTTTCCACCTCTGGCATAACAATGTGAGAAGCCCTGCATTCCCACTCCCCAGTCAAACTGGTGACAATTATAAAAAGAAACCCAGCTATTTAAAGTCCCTGGAAATTGTTCTAAGGGTATTCAGCAAATGAAGAAACATTTATTCAAAATATCTACTGGGTAAGAAAAATGAAAGCTATGGCATTTGAACCAGTCCCATTCCCACCCCCTCCCATCCTAGTTCAGCAAGACGGAAACTCCACTCCAGACTGTGCAGCCAAGAACACTAGGGCTTCCTCTCCCCCCCGGCTCCCAGCTGGAGAACCATCTTCACCCAAGGGACAGGATGCCAGCATTTTTCATCCTGTTACCTGTTGCTGAGGCTAAGTTCTGGGTGAGTGTGACTCAGGTGGTGGCTCCCTTAGGCCACCCAGGTTCCACTGGTGAGACGCAGGCTCTAGCTTGGGTGCAGTGCCACTGAGAATACCAGGGTCCTGATTGTCCTCAACCTGGCTCATAAGGTGAAGATAAGCCAAGAAGAGTTGAAGTTACTTCCCCACCTCCACAGAGTGACCAGCTCCTGGAGATGTGCCTTGTCCCAGCCATTGTCCAGAGCCACAGCTCAGAGATTTTGCCCCAGGTGAGGAGAAGGCAGGGAGTCCCAAAATTCTTCCCAAAAGGATTGACTTCATTTACAACAGAAGTTCAAGCCTCCAGGTGCTTTCAAAAACAATGGAGGTTGTAAGTGAAAAGCAATTAAGAGATTGGTATATTCACTAGAGATATAAGCAAAACTGTAGGTAGGTTGGTTGGTTTACCAGAGAGAACCAGGTAAAGATATAGCTAAGAGCTACCTTGGGGTCGGAACAAATCTCAAACACTGACCTTAAGAGATATCCCTTCAAAGAAGCCCGAATTTAATTGGATTAGTCTGTGGAACAATTTATACCCCAGGGGAGTATTGAAAACAGTGGAGCAATCAGCTTGCAATTAGTGGAGCTTAACAGCCAGGTGTGGTCAGGGAAAGAGC
>NW_006798282.1:1413041-1419073 GCF_000442215.2 Lipotes vexillifer
GGGAAAGAGATAGTGAAAGAGAATCCTGCCCAAACTACTGATATCCCAGAATGACTGTGGGTGTACCTCAGGCAGACCTGGCTGAGGGGGTGCGCCACAGCTACTGAAGCCCACGCACGTAGAGCCCGTGCTTCGCAACAAGGGAAGCCACCGCAATGAGAAGCCCGCGCACCACAATGAAAAGTAGCCCCCGTTCACCGCAACTAGAGAAAGCCCTGCGCACGGCAACAAAGACTCAACGCAGCCAAAAATAAATTAAAAGAAAAAAAAAGTCTGGCTGCCTTGGAGTTGCTCTACTGGAGAGTACAAGTGGAAAGACCACAGAGAGACAGAGGGAGATGCCTAGGGAGCCCCAGCTGGGCTAGCCTCCAGTTTTTTGGTCTTAACCCAGGCCAGACACCAGACATGTGAGTGAAGGAGCCTTTGAGGTGGTGATCCCAGCCCATCCCCCCTCTGACTGCAACCTCATGAGAAACCCCGAGTCAGAACCACCCAGCTGAGATGCTCCCAAATTCCTGACCCACAGAAACCATGGGAGGTAATAAATGATTCTTGTGTTGAAGCCACTTGTTTTGAATTATTTCTTACACAGCCATAGAAACTGGAACACTTTCTCAGTGAGGCCTTCTCTGACTACCCTATTTAAAATTTAAAGCCACTCCCCCACCTTATCATTCCTTGTCTCCCTTTTCTGCTTTATTTTTCTCCCCAGCATATACCACTGCCTGACACAGTATAGATTTAATTATTTAATATCACCATACTAGTATGTCATCCCTCCAAGAACAGGGATTTTTTCCTATCAGGTTCATTGCTGTACCCCCAGTGCCTAGACCAGTGCTTTGCACATAGTAGGTGCTCAGTATTTGTTGAATGGAATGAGTGACTCTACCCAGTAAAACTGCCAACTGCATACATGAGAATAATAAACACTGGAGTCTGAATGGGGTTATCTCTGGGGAGGGAGGAAGAGGAAGCATATATCAGAGGCTTTAACTATATGTCTTTTCTTCTTAAAAGAAAAAAGCAAATATGGCAAGATGTTTATACTTGATTAAAGAGTGTGTTTGCTACATTATTCTCTATACTCAGCATAAAAAAATTTTATGATACTCCCCATCATAAAATTTTTTTGATAAAAATACGATTTGTGCATGAATGTTCATAACAGCTTCCTTTGTAATAGACAAAAAAGTGGGAATAAATCAAATGTCTGTCAGTTGGTGAATAGATAAGCTGTGGAATATACTCAGCAATAAAAAGGAACAAAGTACTGATCCATTTGACATCCAAAACCATTATACTGAGAGAAAGAAGTCTTATCCAAAGGAGTACGTACTTTATGATTATGTTTTTAAGAAATTCTAAAGCAGGCAAACCCAACCAATGGTGGAAAGAAATCAGCCTCAGTGCGGTCCTGGAGGACGAGGCCTGGCTCCCAGGCCGGCGCAGCAGCCCCTGTCCTTCACATTCCTCCCTCCAGGCCCAGCCCAGGCCCTCCCTCAATAAGTAACCCTGGGCAAGTCATGGCCTCTCTCTGGGGCTCAGTTTCCCCCATGGGAATTTCAATGGAGGTTGGAACACATGGCTGTACGCTTCCTTCCATCCTGACACTCCAGGATCCTGGGATTCCTGTGCAGCCCGCAGGTGGCTCAGGCCTCTGCAGCAGGGGAGGATGTGTCCCCAGGCCCTTGGAGATCCGACCTCAGGCAGACCTGGACTGGGCTGGGTGTCAACCATCCCACTTGTGGGGCTGGGGCTCCCTGTGCTCCCCTAAAGCACAGGGCTTGGAGGGTGAGAGATCTGGCAGTCCCCCTTCAACTTGTTTTCCTGTTTCTAAGGCTTTGCAAGCCCATGAAATGCAGTGCTGAGAATAAGAGCCCCTTGTCCTGCGTGCTGAGCCCTAATCCTCTTATGCATCGTATCGCCAGCGGAAAGCCGGAGCTGGTGGCAGAGGGCTGCTCTGATTTCCCTGCCAGCCGTCCCTCGCCCCACACGGTTGTGCCAGCCCAGTCCCATCACAAAGGGCCGGCGCCCCGGCCAACTCACTGCATAGCTGAATGTAACCGCCACTTGGGCCTCTGATGATGAAGGGATCAGACCTGACGAAGGGATCTATCGGGGCAGGACGGCCCAGGAAAGTCTGAACACCTGCCTGCCCAAGATCTACAGGCCAGTTCAGAGACCCAGGTCCGCCCAGTGTGAACTGGCGCAGGGGTCTGCCTCCCTCCCCTGGGAGCCCAGACTTTTCCTCAAGCAATAAGGGGGGCCTCGGCTGGGTAGTCACGGGGTCTCTCTGGGCTCACCCATTCCTTCAGGAAGCATAGACTGAGCCCAGCTCTCAGCTGAGGCTGACAGGGCCCTGAAGAGGTGGGCGATGGGACACCCACCCAGGGTCTCCGAGGAGTGAAGGGACAGACACCTCCCATGAAGCCAGAAGCACCACAGCACCAGTGTGGCCATGGGAGGGCGCACCCAACCTGCCCGACCCCCAGGGAGGCTGGGCAAGGCTGTGCGGACTTTGATGAGCAAACAGGAGCTGGGCAGGTGGCTGGAATCGGGCTGGGAGAAGAGGAGACAGCCCCTCTCAGGAGGAAGGAGCCGCAGCCCTGAGAATGGCTTTCCAAGGGTTTGGGGAGAACAGCTGGCCATGGTCGCACAAGACACTGCAAAATGCCTGTGCTGGAGACCCATGGGGCCCAAAACATGGGGCCTCACAGCCTCCATACAAAGAGCCCCAGGCAATGGGCTCCCGGCACACTGTGGGCTGCCTCTCCTCCCACTCCCTCCTGAGCCTGATCTAATCACGCTTCCAACCTCACCAACCCCATGGACTTGCTCGTTCAGGGTCACCAGCGACCTCCACGTTGCTAACGCACCATCAGGTCCCACTGCCATCATCTCAGTTCAGCAGCAGCAACACATCACACAGACCATCGCTCCTCGACACGGTTCTTTGGCTCACTCGGCTGGTGATCCTCCTACCTCCCTGACTGCTCCTTTTCCACTCCCTTTGCGGGTTCCTCCTCTTTCCCCAGACCTCCTCACCATGGTGGACCCCAGGGCACAGGCTTGGAGCCCGCAGTGGCTTCTGGTTTTAAAATAATTACAGCCAGTGTGGAGGGCTCTCTGTTTGGCATCAGAAAAAGAACAGCGCCCCCTCCTTCCTCCTACCCTCACAGCCCTGATGTGCTGCTGGGACCCTGCTCAACATGCATCCTGTGCTCCAAACACAGCTGCCACGTGGTGTACCTGGGTCTTACACAGTAACCACGGTGTGGCTTACAGCAGAAAGGTTAAAATAGCTCTCCAAAGATTTCTCACTGTACTTGAAACTCATCGCACACCATCACAGCACTTCACACCCCTGTTGATCCAACCATTCATTCATTCATCGTCACTCATTCGACCCACATGGATTCACTTCTCCCGGGCCCCATGGGAAATGCACCAAGGAAGACTTCACTGAGAAACCAGAGAATAAGCCCTGTGCCCAAAGGATAGATTTTTTAAAAAAGAAATTTCAAAATATTTTTCCCTAAAGGATTAATAAAAGCATAAAGATTCTGCCTGGGTAAAGATATTTGAACAAACAGATAGGAAGGTTAAGAGATAAGAAATACCAGTCTGGGGCTTCCCTGGTGGCGCAGTGGTTGAGAGTCCGCCTGCCGATGCAGAGGACATGGGTTCGTGTCCCGGTCCGGGAAGACCCCACATGCCACGGAGCGGCTGGGCCCGTGAGCCATGGCCGCTGAGCCTGCGCGTCCGGAGCCTGCGCTCCGCAACGGGAGAGGCCACAACAGTGAGAGGCCCGCGTACCACAAAAAAAAAAAAAAAAAAAATTCCAGTCTGGGGGGGAAAAAAAAACCCTATAGAAATACCCTATTAAATATCATAGGTCCCTCTCTCTGTACACTTTGTAAAAAAAAGTAAAATAAATAAGAAAATCATATAGGGATATGTGACATTATTGTAACTGTGTACTTGGGAATAACGTGACTAAGTTCATGGTTTTTTCTTAAGAAAACATGTACAGTTTGTGTAAACCTAATAAACATCAAAAGCAGTGGAAAATATGAAATGCTGGTCTGAAGTGTGACATCTTGAGTGAAATAGTCACTTCCCAGCAGTGCACCCTTGATTAATTTCACTGACCTTCAGGTTCCTACTCAGCATAAAAAAGAAGGAAATCCTGGGACTTCCCTGGCAGTCCAATGATTAAGACTTCGAGGGCTTCCCTGGTGGCGCAGCGGTTGGGAGTCTGCCTGCTAATGCAGGGGACACGGGTTCGAGCCCTGGTCTGGGAGGATCCCACATGCCGCGGAGCGACTGGGCCCGTGAGCCACAACTACTGAGCCTGCGCGTCTGGAGCCTGTGCTCCGCAACAGGAGAGGCCGCGATAGTGAGAGGCCCGCGCACCGCGATGAAGAGTGGCCCCCACTTGCCACAGCTAGAGGAAGCCCTCGCACAGAAACAAAGACCCAACACAGCAAAAATAAATAAAATTAATTTAAAAAAGATAAATACGTTGAAAATTGTTTAAAAAACAAAAACAAAAACAAACAAAAAAAAACAAATACATTTCTAAGCAAACAAAGATTCCGCTTAACTTCTTGATTTTCTTTTTCCACTCCTGTTCTTTTCAGTAAAGAGATTAACTACAAGCTCACCAACCAATCAACGCAAATACACTGAGACTTTGAATCTTTCACTGAAGCTCCAAAAGGAAGGCCTGGGTAGAAGGAGGTGAAGGTAACTAAGGTGCAGCTAATTTAGCACCAAGCAGGCCGTTTCTACCCACTGGCTTCATGTTTCAATTCATATGGCATCAGGACTAGCTCTCAGCTGAGATGATACTGCTGGGCTTTTTGACTGTCTTGCCATTTCCACAGATGAGCTGGCCTGAACAAGATTTATATTTTAATCAAATACAAATCCACATGAAACCGTCTTTTTCAGAGTTTCTTTTCCTGTGTAAGGAAGTGAAATGAAGGAAAACACTGACCTGACTGATCAGATTCACCACTCCAAAGAAGCTCAAATGTCATCACCATGGCAACAGAACGGTCAGGGTCCACCCTGTATCTTCCCTCAGACTGGAAACTGCGTAGCGCCCTCACTAATGAAGGAACGTGGTGAACACACTAAAAACAGGGAGTCTGGGGCTATGAGGAAGGGTCTTAAGCCTGATCAGCTTCATGAAACATTCTATCCTGTCTTTAGTTTCCTTTCTCCAAATTAAATTAGCCTCTGAGGACCTGCTTTGCATAAAGGATTTGCTCACTTGCTGGCTTACTCTGTGCTTTCAGAAGGATCCCATGTTATTGAGCCCTTTGTTCTGGGAAATGACAGGGATCATTTCTACTTTGGAACCCAAACTGGGCAAATCTCAGGCGAAGTGATGCAGAAGGTCAGTCCAGGGTACATAGCGGGGGGTAATTTTAACATATTAAGAAGGTATGCAAAAGATCCTCTATTCGTTAGAAGATCATTTATTGAAAATTCTGAAGGAGTTTCTGACTAAACTCTTCCAAGGCTGGTGTTTATGTAGGCAATCAATTAGCTTTAGAACTCAGGAGAAATGTCCCTTTCATCAATCATGTGCCTGATATTTGAGTTCCTTTTGAGGGAAAATTAACCTACACAGCTAGTCTAAACCCCTTCATTTTATCATAATTAACCATTTCTTTTTATCCATTCTTAAAATTGTAGAAAATGGCTCAAAAGTATCTTCCTTAAGATTCTTTTTACGTCTTAAAAACCTAGCTTTCTCACAAGGAGGCTGATTTGCCAAAAGCTAATTTTTCAAGAAGCCAAATACACCAAATCTACCCATTGTAGGTTTAATCACTTTAATAGTTTTGAGTGGAATGTTGGATTTTAGTGATTGATATATATTTTCTGAAATGTAAGTAAATTAAGGGCAGCATAAGAATTCTAAAAATGCTAGAAGTCTGGCAAAAGAGAAATACTGTAAAATTCCCATATGGAAAACTTTTTTTTTTTTTTTTGCGGTACGCGGGCCTCTCACT
>NW_006798283.1:0-493 GCF_000442215.2 Lipotes vexillifer
AAAAGCAAGGGCAAATTAGAACATTCTGAAGGAGAAAGGGCACTAGATACAAAAAGGATTTCCACGAAAAATGTTCCTTAAACATGTTAAAAGTGTGAAACCTAACTCTGGATTAAGAGATACAAAGAAAAAAACAAACAAACCAAAAAGCCGAGATGCGTCTTCTCATCATTTACATAGTCTGTGAAGAAATAGGCAATCACTGGTGGTAATGTAACATGGTATAACTCCTAGCCAGGGGATTTGATACGGTGTTATGAAATTACCAGGGTACTTACCCTTGGAACCAGCAATGTCTCGCCTAAGAATCTATCCCAAACTAACAATGTAAAAAGACAAAAAGACATAAAGCCATTCCTGCCAGAACAATTCATACAGCAGAAGGCCAGAAACAAGACATGTCCACCAATAGGGGGCGGGTTGAATAAACCTGTGATCCATCTACATCTGAGAGGACTGTGCAGCTGTAAAAAGCAATGAAGACTCCTTCTCT
>NW_006798284.1:0-520 GCF_000442215.2 Lipotes vexillifer
ACAACTAGAGAAAGCCCTCGCACAGAAACGAAGACCCAACACAGCAAAAATAGATTAATTAATAAACTCCTAACCCCAACATCTTCAAAAAAAAAAAAAAGAAAAAGAATATATTAAAAAAAAACAAAAAACATTGGACTTGGAGTTGAAAAACCTGTACTTTATGTCTGACTGCTTGGCTCTCAGGAGCTCTGAGGCAAGTTCCTTAATTCCTCAAGCTCCCAGCTTCCTTGTCTGTGAAATGAAGGCTGAACAATTTCCATGATCTCATAGAACTCAGGACCACTGACCCTGTGACCAGTCTGTGGCCAAGGTACTTATGAACACTAACATACTATCGTTTACCATGCAGGGTCCATCCATGTTGTCCCAAATGGTAGGATTTCCTTCTTTTTAAAGGCTGAATATTATTCCATGGTGGTGGTGGTGTGTGTGTGTGCATGTATGTGTGTGTGTGTGTCTCTCTCTCTGTCTCTCTGTCTCTCTGTCTCTCTGTCTCTCTGTCTCTCTCTCTCTCTCT
>NW_006798285.1:0-202 GCF_000442215.2 Lipotes vexillifer
AGGATTAGGGCACGGGTTAGCTTAAGGATTCGGGAAAGGTTTAGGGTTACTGTTAGGGTTAGGATTTGGGTTAGGGAACAGGAACTCTTTAGGGTACCGGTTAGGGTACAATAACGGTTTAGGATTAGTGTACGTGTTAGGGCACAGTTCACTGTTAATGTACTGTTTATGATTAGGACACAGGTTAGGTTAAGGCTTCGGG
>NW_006798286.1:0-519 GCF_000442215.2 Lipotes vexillifer
CACATATATGCGTTAATATACGATATTTGTTTTTCTCCTTCTGACTTACTTCACTCTGTATGATAGTCTCTAGGTCCACCCATGTCTCTACAAATGACCCAATTTCTTTTCTTTTTATGGCTGAGTAATAGTCCATTGTATATATGTACCACATCTTCTTTATCCATTAGTCTGTCAATGGGCATTTAGGCTGCTTCCATGGTGTGGCTATTGTAAATAATGCTGCAGTGAAAGTTGGGGTGCATGTGTTTTTGAATTATGGTTTTCTCAGGGTATATGTTGAGTAGTGGGATTGCTGGGTCATATGGTAGTTCTATTTTTAGTTTTTTAAAGAATGTCCATACTGTTCTCCATAGTTACTGTTTCAATTTACATTCCCACCAAAAGTACGAGGGTTTGCTTTTCTCCACACCCTCACCAGCATTTATTGTTTGTAGATTTTCTGATAATGCCAACTCTAACCGGTATGAGGTGATACCTCATTGTAGTTTTGATTTGCATTTCTCTAATAATTAGTGA
>NW_006798287.1:0-79251 GCF_000442215.2 Lipotes vexillifer
GACGCTAAGGCTGCTGCTGCCGCCACCAAGAAGCCTGTGTGAGAGCACAGGTCACTATCCACAGCCCCACTTCCAGGGAGCCTGTGCAGCCCGCCACTCCCAGGGTACTGTGATCCAGGGACAACTTCCCCGGGAGAACGCACAGCACGCCTCAGACTGGTGCGACGTCATGCTGGCCTCTGCCACCGCAGGCCCGCCCCGCACTCCATACCCCTCCCTCCCCCGGCCTGAGTGAGCCAGAGCCTCTGAATCAGCGGCACCTTTAACCCTGTCCTGTCTGAGCGAAGAACAGACGCCCTCCAGCGACCTACACGCAGAGTCAGGGCCAAATCCAAAGCTGAGCCCCTGGGAGCTGTGAAAACAAAGAATAGAAAGGGAAATCTCTCCCAGCAGCCTCAGAAGCAGCAGATTAAAGCTTCACAATCAACTTGATGTACCTGCATCTGTGGAATACCTGAATAGACAACAAATCATCCCAAATTGAGGAGGTGGACTTTGAGAGAAAGATTTATGTTTTTTTTCCCCCTTTCCTCTTTTTGTGAGTGTGTATGTATATGCTTCTCTGTGAGATTTTTGTCTGTATATCTTGGCTTCCACCATTTGTCCTAGGGTTCTATCCGTCCATTTTTTTTTCTTTTTTTTCCTTAATAATTACTTTTTATTTTAATAACTTTATTTTATTTTACTTTATCTTCATTCTTTCTTTCCTTCCTTCTCTCCTTTACACAATGAATCATCCCAAATTAGGGAGGTGGACTTTGAGAACAAGATTTATGATTTTTTCCCCTTTTCCTCTTTTTGTGAGTGTTTATGTGCATGCTTCTGTGTGAGATTTTGTCTGAATAGCTTTGCTTCCACTATTTATCCTAGGGTTATATCCGTCCATTGTTTTTTTTCTCTTAATAATTAGATTTTATTTTAATAACTTGATTATATTTTATCTTATTTTATTTTACTTTATCTTCTTTCTTTCTTTTTTCCTTCCTTCCCTCATTTCTTCCTTCCTTCCACTCTCCCTTCATCCCTCCCTCTGTCCCTTCTTTCTTTCTCTCTTTCTTTCTACTTCTACTAATTCTTTCTTTCTACTTTTTCTTTTATTCTGAGCCATGTAGATGAAAGGCTCTTGGTGCGGCAGCAAGGGGTTAGTGCTGTGCCTTTGAGGTTGGAGACCCAACTTCAGGACACTGGTCCACAAGAGACCTTCCAGCTCCACATAATATCAAATGGTGAAAATCTCCCAGAGATCTCCCTCTCAACACTGGCACCCAGCTTCACACAACGACCAGCAAGCTACAGTGCTGGACGTCCTATGCCAAACAACTAGCAAGACAAGAACACAACCCCACCCATTAGCAGAGAGGCAGCCTAAAATCATAAAAAGTCCACAGACACCCCAAAACACACCACCAGACGTGGACCTGCCCACCAGAAAGGCAAGATCCAGCCTCATCCACCAGAACACAGGCACTAGTCCCCTCCACCAGAAAACCTACACAACCCGCTGAACCAACCTTAGCCACTTGGGACAAACACTGTAAACAATGGGAACTACGAACCTGAAGCCTGCAAAGAGGAGACCCCGAACACAGTAAGATAAGCAAAATGAGAAGACAGAAAAACACACAGCACATGAAGGAGCAAGATAAAAACCCACCAATCTAAAAAATGAAGAGGAAATAGGCAGTCTACCTGAAAAAGAATTCAGAATAATGATAGTAAAAATGATCCAAAATCTTGGAAATAGAATAGAAAAAATGCAAGAAACATTTAACAAGGACCTAGAAGAACTAAATATGAAACAAACAATGATGAGAACACAAAAAATGAAATGAAAAATACTCTAGATGGGATCAATAGCAGAATAACTGAGGCAGAAGAACGGATAAGTGACCTGGAAGATAAAATAGTGGAAATAACTACAGCAGAGCAGAATAAAGAAAAAAGAATGAAAACGACTGAGAACAGTCTCAGAGACCTCTGAGATAACATTAAACGCAACAACATCTGAATTATAGGGGTTCCAGAAGAAGAAGAGAAAAAGAAAGGGACTGAGAAAATATTTGAAGAGATTATAGTTGAAAACTTCCCTAATATGGGAAAAGAAATAATTAATCAAGTCCAGGAAGCACAGAGAGTCCCATACAGCATAAATCCAAGGAGAAATATCCAAGACACATATTAATCAAACTGTCAAAATTTAAATACAGAGAAAATATATTAAAAGCAACAAGGGAAAAACAACAAATAACACACAAGGGAACCCCTATAAGGTTAATAGCTGATCTTTCAGCAGAAACTCTGCAAGCCAGAAGGGACTGGCAGGACATATTTAAAGTGATGAAGGAGAGAAAACTACAACCAAGATTACTCTAACCAGCAAGGAACTCATTCAGATTTGATGGAGAGACTAAAATATTTACAGACAAGCAAAAGCTGAGAGAGTTCAGCACCACCAAACCAGCTCTACAACAACTGCTAAAGGAACTTCTCTAGGCAAGAAACACAAGAGAAGGAAAAGACGTACAATAACGAACCCAAAACTATTAAGAAAATGGGAATAGGAACATACATATCGATAATTACCTTAAATATAAATGGACTAAATACTCCCACCAAAAGACACAGATTGGCTGAATGGATACAAAAACAGGACCCATATATTTGCTGTGTACAAGAGACCCATTTCATATCTAGACACACATACAGACTGAAAGTAAGGGGATGGAAAAAGATATTTCATGCTAACGGAAACCAAAAGAAAGCTGGAGTAGCAATTCTCATATCACACAAAATAGACTTCAAAATAAAGACTATTAGAAGAGACAAAGAAGGACACTACATAATGATCAAGGGATCGATCCAAGATGAAGATATAACAATTGTAAATATTTATGCACCCAACATAGGAGCACCTCAATCCATAAGGCAAATACTAACAGCCATAAAAGGGGAAATTGACAGTAACACATTCATAGTAGGGGACTTTAACACCCCACTTTCACCAATAGACAGATCATCCAAAATGAAAATAAATAAGGAAACACAAGCTTTAAATGATACATTAAACAAGATAGACGTAATTGATATTTATACTACATTCCATCCAAAAACAACAGAATACACATTTTTCTCTAGTGTTCATGGAACATTCTCCAGGATAGATCATATCTTGGGTCACAAATCAAGCCTTGGTAAATTTAAGAAAATTGAAATTGTATCAAGTATCTTTTCCAATGACAACGCTATGAGACTAGATATCAATTACAGGAAAGATCTGTATAAAATATAAACACATGGAGGCTAAACAATACACTATTTAATAACGAAGTGATCACTGAAGAAATCAAAGAGGAAATCAAAAAATACCTAGAAACAAATGACAACGGAGATATGATGACCCAAAATCTATGGGATGAAGCAAAACCAGTTCTAAGAGGGAAGTTTATAGCAGTACAATCCTACCTTAGAAACAGGAAACATGTCGAATAAACAACCTAACCTTGCACCTAAAGCAATTAGAGAAAGACGAACAAAAAAATCCGAAAGTTAGCAGAAGGAAAGAAATCATAAAAATCAGATGAGAAATAAATGAAAAAGAAATGAAGGAAATGATAGCAAAGATCAATAACACTAAAATCTGGTTCTTTGAGAAGATAAACAAAATTGATAAACCATTAGCCAGACTCATCAAGAAAAAAAGGGAGAAGACTCAAATCAATAGAATTAGAAATGAAAAAGGAGAAGTAACAACTGACACTGCAGAAATACAAAAGATCATGAGAGATTACTACAAGCAACTCTATGCCAATAAAATGGACAACCTGGAAGAAATGGACAAATTCTTAGAAATGCACCACCTGCCAAGACTGAATCAGGAAGAAATAGAAAATATGAACAGACCAATCACAAACACTGAAATTGAAACTGTGATTAAAAATCTTCCAACAAACAAAAGCCCAGGACCAGATGGCTTCACAGGCGAATTCTATCAAACCTTTAGAGAAGAGCTAACACTTATCCTTCTCAAACTCTTCCAAAATATAGCAGAGGGAGGAACACTCCCAAACTCATTTTACAAGGCCACCATCACCTTGATACCAAAACCAGACAAGGATGTCACAAAGAAAGAAAACTACAGGCCAATATCACTGATGAACATAGATGCAAAAATCCTCAACAAAATACTAGCAAAGAGAATCCAACAGCACATTTAACGGATCATACACCATGATCAAGTGGGGTTTATTTCAGGGATGCAAGGATTCTTCAATATACACAAATCAATCAACGTGATACATCATATTAACAAATTGAAGGAGGAAAACCATATGATAATCTCAATAGATACAGAGAAAACTTTCAACAAAATTCAATACTCATTTATTATAAAAATCCTGCAGAAAGTAGGCATAGACGGAACTTTCCTCAACATAATAAAGGCCATATATAACAAACCCACAGCCAACATCATCCTCAATGGTGAAAAACTGAAAGCATTTCCACTAAGATCAGGAACAAGACAAGGTTGCCCACTCTCACCACTCTTATTCAACATAGTTTTGGAAGTTTTAGCCACAGCAATCAGAGAAGAAAAGGAAATAAAAGGAATCCAAATTGGAAAAGAAGTAAAGTTGTCACTGTTTGCAGATGACATGATACTATACATAGAGAATCCTAAAGATGCTACCAGAAAACTACTAGAGCTAATCAATGAATTTGGTAAAGTAGCAGGATACAAAGTTAATGCAGAGAAACTCTGGCATTCCTATACTCTAATGATGAAAAATCTGAAAGTGAAATCAAGAAAACACTCCCGTTTACCATTGCAACAAAAAAATAACCTACCTAAGGAGACAAAAGACCTGTATTCAGAAAATTATAAGACACTGATGAAAGAAATTAAAGATGATACAAATAGATGGAGAGATATACCATGTTCTTGGATTGGAAGAATCAACATTGTGAAAATGACTCTACTCCCCAAAGCAATCTACAGATTCAATGCAATCCCTATCAAACTACCACAGGCATTTTTCACAGAACTAGAACAAAATATTTCACAATTTGTATGGAAACACAAAAGACCCTGAATAACAAAAGCAATCTTGAGGATAAAAAACGGAGCTGGAGGAATCACGCTTCCTGACTTCAGACTATACTACAAAGCTACAGTAATCAAGACAGTATGGTACTGGCACAAAAACAGAAAGATAGATCAATGGAACAGGATAGAAAGCCCAGAGATAAACCAACGCACATATGGTCACCTTATGTTTGATAAAGGAGGCAGGAATGTACAGTGGAGAAAGGACAGCCTCTTCAATAAGTGGTGTTTGGAGAACTGGACAGCTACATGTAAAAGTATGAGATTAGATCACTCCCTAACACCATACAAAAAAAGAAGCTCAAAGTGGATTAAAGACCTAAATGTAAGGCCAGACACTATCAAACTCTTAGTGGAAAACATAGGTAGGACACTCTGTGACATAAATCACAGCAAGATCCTTTTTGACTCACCTCCTAGAGAAATGGAAATAAAAACAAAAATAAACAAATGGAACCTAATGAAACTTAAAAGCTTTTTCATAGCAAAGGAAACCATAAACAAGACAAAAGACAACCCTGAGAATGGGAGAAAATATTTGCACATGAAGCAGCTGACAAAGGATTAATCTCCAAAATTTATAAGCAGCTCATGCAGCTCAATAACAAAAAGCAAACAACCCAATCCAAAAATGGGCAGAAGAACTAAATAGACATTTCTCCGAAGAAGATATACAGACTGCCAACAAACACATGAAAGAATGCTCAAATCACTAATCGTCAGAGAAAGGCAAATCAAAACTACAATGAGATATAATCTCACACTGGTCACAATGACCATCAACAAAAAATCTAGAAACAATAAATGCTGGAGAGGGTGTTAAGAAAAAGGAAAACTCCTGCACTGTTGGCGGGAATGTAAATTGATACAGCCAGTGTGGAGAACAGTATGGAGGTTCCCTAAAAAACTACAAATAGAACTACCATATGACCCAGCAATCCCACTACTGGGCATATACACTGAGAAAACCATAATTCAAAAAATGTCATGTACCAAAATGTTCATTGTGGCTCTATTCACAATAGCCTGGAGATGGAAACAACCTAAGTGTCCATCATTGGATGAATGGATAAAGAAGCCGTGGCACATATATACAATGGAATATTACTCAGCCATAAAAAGAAACAAAATTGAGCTATTTGTAATGAGGTGGATAGACCTAGAGTCTGTCATAGAGAGTGAAGTAAGTCAGAAAGAGAGAGACAAATACCGTATGCTAACACATATATATGGAATTAAAAAAAAAAACTGTCATGAAGAACCTAGGGGTCAGACTGGAATAAAGACTGTGTCCTACTAGACCTACTAGAGAATGGACTTGAGGATATGGGGAGGGGGAAGGGTAAGGTGTGACAAAGCGAGAGAGAGGCATGGACATATATACACTACCAAACGTAATGTAGATAGCTAGTGGGAAGCAGCTGCATAGCACAGGGAGATCAGCTCGGTGCGTTATGACTGCCTGGAGGGGGTGGGGTATGGAGAGTGGGAGGGAGGGAGACACAAGAGGGAAGAGATATGGGAACATATGTATATGTATAACTGATTTACTTTGTTATAAAGCAGAAACTATCACACCATTGTAAAGCAATTATATTCCAATAAAGATGTTAAAAATATTATTTCAATTTTAGTTAATATTGGTTGATTTATGTTCAGAAAGAGGAGAATATTAGAATTCTTCATATCTTCCACCTACTGACTCACAAAGTTTTAGTTACATATGATTTTATTGTTTACTGACAAACATTCACAGTATGTCCTGAAACCACAATTGCCACAGTTATTTCACTCACAAGGGGATTTGGTATTTACCATCACTGCTTCTCCATTCACCATGAGCTTTTTAAAAACATTTTTATCATTATCAGAACATTTCAAGAAAGTTACAAAATAACCCTTAATTATTGTGGCTATACCAGTAGTTTCTGTGCTTCCTCCTCACCTGCTTGGGACTACTCTTGCTCTTTCACACTACTATTCATACTATACTAACTTTTTACATTGCAGCTAAATTTTCTTCTATTTGAATTTTGAACAACTTTTGTTTCATTCTCCAAACTTTTATCTCTATTTATGCCTCATATCTATATTGTCTCCTCATTACATTAATTTCTCAAAAATATTCATGGGTATTCCCTTTTATTACCACAAACATTTTATGTCAGTAATTTGAATTGTAGTTCCTCTAGATTTTTCTAATGTATATGTTAATTTTATTATGCTGATATCAATTTCCTTTTGTTTATTTTGCTTCACAATCTTCCCTTTTATTCCAGTTTTTTTGGTTTGTTTTTAATGTGGTTTTTAAATTATTGTTATATTGAATTATCTTAATGTTTCCAATTATGTTACAAAACACTCATCAAAAAATTTCTTCTTACTTTGGGTTATATTTTCTTTGAAAATTAGTTATTTTGTGAATTTTTTTATGTTATGTATTTTCCTCCATCCTTTTCTTCTTTCTCTTTCTTTCTCCTCCTTTTCCCTCCCCTCTTTTCTCCAAATTCATCTTATTCTTGCTACATTTGCTTGGTCTTTTTCTTTGCTTGATCTATATAATTGTCATGTCATATCCTGTATCTTGCTGTGGTTAAACTGAGAAGATACATCAACCAGAATCTATTTGGTTCCCTTAAATCTTTCTGAGACCAATTTCTTTACCTATGTCACATTTATACAGCCCAAACCCAAACTTTCTTGGAGGTCTAAGTTTCTTCTTTCTTTTCTGATATTATGTTAAATGTCTCGTTTGTTGTATTCTTCTAGTATGGCCTGTATCTCATATTTATAAGACAAAAGATAAAATTTCATAGAATTATGAATTTTTTCCCATCATTGTGATACTCTGTATCCTGTTCTTCCATCAGTGAAAGTAAATTTAGGTTGTCACATCCCCTGTTTTATCAGTCTCTTCTCCCATCTGGTCCTTCCCTTCTGCCCCAAGGTTACAGAAAGAAAACAATAAAGAATATTGATGGCTCATCATTTTCCATATTAGGGACCTTAGTGAAAGCTTTCAGGATTTTGTTGACTCTGTATTCTCTGTTCTGGAGAGTGGAGTTTGGGTTGGGAACTGAGCCTTGTCTCTGGAAACTAGAATATTCTGTTTTCTTTTGCCCTTGAAATATTATGGCATGATGTTGCCGCATTCCTCTCTTGGATGCTGCTACTGCTTTTTCTTTTTCCATTAGTGCTATTTTTAATTTCTATTAGATGTTGGAGCAAGAAATATTTATGGCCTATTTTATTCTTCTAGCTTTTATAGAAATTTTCCTCTCAAACTTCGAATTAATAAATAATTTTTGAAAGCTTAACTTCAATTTATTTAAAGTATAAATTCTGACCATCTTTTTATTTTTAACTGTAGAAAAGACTTAGTTACTGTCTCTCCAGTCAGAATGCTCCATGACTCTTGGACTTTATGTCATTGTTGAGTTGATGGTCTAGTGTCATCAGTTTCATCTATAGGTAAATATTATGGAAGACTGGAGAAGGGCTAATTTCCAAACTTCTTTGGAAAGAGACTACTCTTCTCCTCTCGTTTGGAATATAACACCAAAGCAGATTTTTTTCTGTTATCGTAGCACCTTGAGACATACCTTATAATATTAAGCTTTTCCCACACAATAATAACACAGGATGTAACCATTTTATGTAAAAATGACTTTGTGGGTTTTACCTGTGCATGCACAATGACATGGACAATTAAGTAATTCTTTATATAATGCTTGCCTTTGGACCTGCAATGCTCAGGTTTATTTACCAGTAAAAATCCAATTCATGACATATTTTATACATTTACAATTCATTTTGTTGAGTGTTGACACCTTTTCAATATCTAAGAAAATGTTTGGATGTAAAAATATGTAGGTTACTCTCCTAAGGTTGAAAGTTAAAATCCTGTTCAATGTTTAAAATATAAACTGGCTTTTGAAGTAATGAAATTACTCTGAACAGATTTAATACACTTGTTCTTTTTAATGTAAGGGCATTATATATTTTGTGAAATAAATGTAGAATAAGTTTTAAAATATATAAACATGGTTCATTTACAATACTCCAGTGAAATACATGGGTGTTTCACGACATGTTTCACTGACAAAAAATAATCACATAAATCTTCCACACACAGCTGCAATTTAGTAAAATATGCAGTTTTCTGTTTTCTATTACTGTATACAGTATAAATTCTTCTGCTGGAAGACAGACTGTGACAAATTTGCAAACAGCATCTGTACTCATACATTTGAAACATTAATTTATCCAGCAATAAAAACTTTGATTTCCCAAAAGGAGAGTCATGTCTGAGAACTAATGCCTATTTTTGAGACTTAACTGAGTTTTCAATGTTAGTCATTTTCTCATGAGTTACGTGCTCCCATGGAAAAATATACAACTTAACAGCAAGCACAGAGAGTTAAAAGGGTCACACAAAACATAAATCTGTATGCTTAGTTTATGTTTGTGTATAATTCATATAAATAAATTTTTGACTACCTACAGTTTCCATTGTGGAAAATGCTTTTGTTAGCAATGATATCAAAGGAACAACAAGGAAAGCTCTATAATATATACGCTAAATTAAATGCTTATGTACTACATTTTTTGAAATGATAAATATTGCTCAGGACATAATAGTGAAATGTTTTGAAAGTGAAGAATAAAGCCTATGTTTGTTGGCTGATCCTACAGTTTATTTCTAGATATAGTATTTTCAAAAGAACTATATAAAAATAAAACAAAGTAGAGCTCTGTAAATGCAATTCTAACTATTGAAGGTGCTTTAAAAAAAAATTACTTGGAAACTTACCTATCATTCAACAAGAGCCACTTTCAAACTCCCACCTTTAAAAATAATGCCACAGCATATAATTTCAGCAATAAAGAAACAGTTCATTTAGACAATTTCTATTTTTTTTGCTTTGTTTCTTGTTTTTGTTTCTTCTTCCTCAGTATCAGTTATTTACATAGTTCATTCCTAAGATCTCCTTGAGGTTATTTGATTTCTTACCAATTTCTTTTCATTCAATAACTGATTTACAAAGAAAAAAGATACTTGACTGGGTTACTTACAGCAATTTTAAGAATACTTACTTACCAATATAATTTTCTCAGGAAACAACCAATCTCACCAAAACCTAAGTGAACCAACCTCTAACAGCTCCCCACAGTGTAACATACAAAGATCAACCTTATTCTGATTTTTTCTGTTTCTACTGTGACCTTATAAGCATTGATCAAATCATATTTAAATACATGTAAAAAATATCTTTTAAATGACATACTATGAGGTTTTAAAATTCAAACAGCTTTCTCAGCTATTTGAATAGTGACGATCTGAAATCTGCATCCATGCTGCTTTTTTAATTAAAATTTTACCCAAAGGAAAACAGTATTTAACAGTTAGTGAGCTTCTTCTCTCTAGAAATTGGGTAGTGAATTGTTTGCTCATACCATAAGGTGCTCCAGTGTCTTGGGCTTTTGCTTTACTGTCAGATCTTTATTTTTTTCTTTTCCCACTGCTGTTACACTTTTGACCTAATTTAATTGACAGAGGCAACAGCATTCACATTGTTCTCTGATTGATTACCTGAACAGGTAGTGAAAAAAAAGGCAAGCCACAATGCAGGCTGGGACAATCATTTCAGTCACACTAAGTGGCAGAGAGGGAGTCTCACTCAGAGAGAGCCTGAAGAAACTTTACTTTGCAGGAAGGGAGTGACCCAAGAGAATTCTTCAAACTCCACGTTTATACAATTCTTTTCTTTTTTTTTTTTTGCAGTACGCGGGCCTCTCACTGTTGTGGCCTCTCCCATTGTGGAACACAGGCTCCGGACACACAGGTTCAGTGGCCATGGCTCACAGGCCCAGCCACTCTGCGTCACGTGGGATCTTCCTGGACTGGGGCACGAACCCGTGTCCCCTACATTGGCAGGTGGACTCTCAACCACTGGGCCACCAGGGAAGACCCCAACATTTCTATTTTTAATTAATTTCTTCTTTCAAATCAATGCATTTTCATATATCATTGTCTCAGGACTGCTGTAGGAATAGAAAAATCTGAACTGCTTCACTGTTGGCATATGTGTTAGAGGTGTCTCGCTTTCACCTTCTATACTGGAGGTAAATGTAATATTAGCATCTCATTTTAAGAATTTATCACTCATTTCTCTTCATTGATTTCTACTTACTCTAAAAATCAAGGAATCAGGAGGGGTTTGTTTGCATTGGTTTAGTTTTGGTTTTCTTTTCTTTCTTCCTTTAATATTCTTTTTGTTAGCCATAAAGAGAATTAGAAAATAAACCAGTTTTCCTGGTTCTTTATAAAATTCCAATTCATCACTTACAGTTACCTGAATTCAATGCATTGTTTAGCTATATTAAGCTTCCTTAGCTATGGGAACAACTTTCCATAATTTGCGTTTCATCATTCTTTCAAGAAATAGAACATGAGAAAAATGCATTCATTACAACATGAATGCACTTTGTCATTTTAATGATGGAGGAAATTCTTATGAATGCATTGCTTAAATTAGGTAGGCTTATGTACAGATTGAGTTAAGGGACTTTAGGGACCCTTAGAAAGGTGATATTTTTCCCAAACGCCTGCCCTAGACTTGGGTTATTTGCTGTATTGCCCTCAGAGCTGAGCAAGAGGTTACAGCTTCTGGGATCCATGCATTAGAGTACCTTGCTCTGGCCTTTCTCTGGCTTTGCCATTCACTATAGAAGCAATAATTTAGAGGAGCCAATGGGTTGTATTCTACTCAGTAGCAACCCAACCCCATCTGCACCATTCCAAGCACCTAGGACTCCAGAATTTCCTACCAAATATCTCCGAGCCCATGTCCAGGGCAGGTATCAGCTACAACTCAATCCCATCTGCCTCACTTCAAGTGCCTCTGAGCCCATTTCAAGGGCAGGTACAGACTTTTCCCCATGGGCCTACACTACAAAGGGCAGATTGTACCACACCGTAAGGAGATGCAAAGGGGAGTGACTGTGGCCAGAAACTATTGATAAAGGAGAGAGGAAGGGGGTGTCAAGATCCCCTTTGATAGGTAACTTTTTAACATGATCTATAACACGAAAATATTTAGACACTTAGTCAACTGCCCTCCATTTATACATGTACCTAGATGAACATTAGGGGAGGGCTGCCACAAAGTATATTTTATTGTTTGTATTAAGTCAACTGCTCCAAATTTTGTCAAGATGATATAAAGGAGGAAAAAAGTCATCCTAGCATGAAATGGATTTGAGTTCAAATGCTTTCCTTACACCTCATAAATTCTGTATAAAAGGATGAAAAACCTGAGAAGTCCAGATAAGGAAATTCACATACACAGAAAGAACATCAGAGGTTGCTAGGAGAGAAAGGGGAGTGACCACTAATATTTATGGAGCTTTGAAGGGAGATGAGATATTCTAAAGTTAAATAGGGAGGAGCTTCAAGATGGTGGAAGAGCAAGACTTGGAGATGACCTTCATCCACAGAAATACATCTACATGTGGAACAACTACAGAACACCTACTGAATGCTGGAAGAAGACCTCAGACCTCCCAAAAGGCAAGAAATTCCCCACGTACCTGGGTAGAGCTAAAGAAAAAACAGAGACAAAGGAATAGGGATGGGAACTGAACCAGTGAGAGGGAGCAGTGAAGGGGGAAAGGTGTCCACACAGTAGGAAGCCCCTTCCAGGGTAGAGACTGTGGGTGGCGGCAGAGAGGGGAAGCTTCAGAGCGATGGAGGAGAGCTCAACAACAGGATTTCAGAGGGCAAAGTGGAGAGGTTCCCGCATGGAGGATCGGTGCCAACCAGCACTCACCAGCCTGAAAGGCTTGTCGGCTCACCCCTTGGGATGGCTGGGGGCTGGGAGCTGAGGCTCCGGCTTCATAGCTCAGATCCCAAGAAGAGGACTGGGGTTGGCGGCATGAGCACAGCATGAAGGGGGCTAGTGAGCCACAGCTAGCCGGGAGGGAGTCCGGGAAAAAGTCTGAAACAGCCGAAGAAGCAAGAGAATTTTTCTTGCCTCTTTGTTTCCTGGTGCGTGAGGAGAGGGGATTAAGAGCACTGCTTAAAGGAGCTCCAGAGATGGGCGCAAGCCACGGCTATCAGCGTGAATCCCAGAGACCGGAATGAGATGCTAAGGCTGCTGCTGCAGCCACCAAGAAGCCTGTGTGCAAGCACAGGTCACTATCCACATCTCCCCTGCTGGAAGCCTGTGCAGCCTGCCATTGTCAGAATCCCGTGATCCAGGGACAACTTCCCCAGAAGAACACATGGGGCACCTCAGGTTGTTGCAACGTCACTCCAGACTCTGCCATTGCTGCCTCGCCCCTCACTCCATACCCCTCCCTCCCCACGGCCTGAGTGAGCCAGAGCCACAGAATCAGCTGCTCCTTTAACTCCGTCCTGTCTGAGCAAAGAACAGATACCCTCAGGCGACCTACGCACAGAGGCGGGGTCAAATCCAAAGCTGAACTCCAGGAGCTGTGCAAACAAAGAAGAGAAAGGGAAATTTCTCCAGCAGCCTCAGGAACAGCGGATTAAATCTCCAAAATCAACTTGATGTACCCCGCATCTGTGGAATACCTGAATAGACAATGAATCATCCCAAATTGAGGAGGTGGAATTTTGGAACAATGATATATATATTTTTTGCCCTTTTTCTCTTTTTGTGAGTGTGTATGTGTATGCTTCTTTGTGTGATTTTCTCTGTACAGCTTTGCTTTTACCATTTGTCCTAGTGTTCGGTCTGTCTGTTTTTTGTTTCTTGGGGATTTTTTTAGTATAGTTTTCTTTTGTTTTTTTGTTTTTTGTTTTGTTGTTTGTTTGTTTGTTTTTGCGGTACACTGGCCTCTCACTGTTGCGGCCTCTCCCATTGCGGAGCACAGGGTCTGGACATGCAAGCCCAGCAGCCGTGGCTCACAGGCCCAGCCGCTCTGTGGCATGTGGGATCTTCCTGGACCGGGGCACGAACCCGTGTCCCCTGCATCAGCAGGCAGACTCTCAACAACTGCGCCACCAGGGAAGCCCTTTAGTATAGTTTTTAGTGCTTGTTATCATTGGTGGATTTGTGTTTTGGTTTGATTGCTCTCTTCTTTCCTTCTTTCTTTTTTTTATTACTTTAAAAAAAATTTAATAATTATTTTTTATTTAATAATTTTCTTAAATTTTATCTGATTCTTTCTTTCTTTCTTTTTTTGTGGTATGTGGGCCTCTCACTGCTGTGGCCTCTCCCATCACAGAGCACAGGCTGCAGATGTTCAGGCCCAGTGGCCATGTCTCACAGGCCCAGTTGCTCCGTGGCATGTGAGATTCTGCCGGACCGGGGCACAAACTCGTGTCCACTGCATCGGCAGGCAGACTCTCAACCACTGTGCCACCAGGGAAGCCCTCTTTCTTTCTTTTCATTTTCCCTTTTATTCCGAGCCGTGTGGATGACAGGAACTTTGTGCTCCAGCCAGGCATCAGGGCTGTGCCTCTGAGGTGGGAGAGCCAAGTTCAGGACATCCATCACTCTGATACCAAAACCAGAGAAAGATGTCACAAAGAAAGAAAACTACAGGCCAATATCACTGATGAACATAGATGCAAAAATCCTCAACAAAATATTAGCAAGTAGAATTCAACAGCACATTAAAAGGATCATACACCATGATCAAGTGGAGTTTATCCCAGGAATGCAAGGATTCTTCAATATATGCAGATCAATCAAAGTGATACACCATGATAACAAATTGAAAGAGAAAAACCATATGATCATCTCAATAGATGCAGAGAAAGCTTTCAACAAAATCCAATACCCATTTATGACAAAAACCCTCCAGAAAGTAGGCATAGACGGAACTTACCTCAACATAATAAAGGCCATATATGAGAAACCCACAGGCAACATCGTCCTCAATGGTGGAAAACTGAAACCACTTCCACTAAGATCAGGAAGAAGACAAGGTTGTCCACTCTCACCACTATTATACAACATAGTTTTAGATGTTTTAGCCACAGCAGTCAGAGAAGAAAAATAAATAAAAATAATCCAAACTGGAAAAGAAGAAGTAAACCTGTCCCTGTTTTCAGATGACATGATACTATACATAGAGAATCCTGAAGATGCTACCAGAAAACTACTAGAGCTAATCAATGAATCTGGTAAAGTAGCAGGATACAAAATTAATTCACAGAAATCTCTTGCATTCCTATACACTAATGATGAAAAATCTGAAAGTGAAATTAAGAAAACACTCCCATTTACCATTGCAAAAAAAAGAGTAAAATATCTAGGAATAAACCTACCTAAGTAGACAAAAGACATGTGGAGGCTGGGAACTGAGGCTTGGGCTTTGGAGTTCAGATCCCAGGGCGAGGACTGGGGTTGGCTGTGTGAAAAAAGCCTGCAAGGTGTAGTGCACCACAGCTAGCTGGGAGAGAGTCTGGGAAAAAGTCTGGAACTGCCTAAGAGGCAAGAGACCATTGTTCGGAGAGCGCGAGGAGAGGGGATTCAGAGTATCATTCATATTTGACAGAGAAATTAAAAACTTTACAGAGAAGCAAAAGCTAAGAAATTCAGCACCACCAAACCAGCTTTACAACAAATACTAAAGGAACCTCTCTAGGCAGGAAACACAAGAAAAGGAAAAAAAAACATGCTACCTAATATAATAACCAAGGCGTCACTGAAGAAATCTAAGAGGAAATTTTAAAAATACCTAGAAGTAAATGACAATGAAAACTCAATGACCCAAAACCCTTGGGATGCAGCAAAAGCAGTTCTAAGAGGGAATTTTATAGCAATACAATCCTACCTCCCTAAACAAGAAACATCTCAAATAAACAACCTAACCCTACACCTAAAGCAATTAGAGAAAGAAGAACAAAAAAACCCCAAAGTTAGCAGAAGGAACAAAATCATAAAGATCAGATGAGAAATAAATGAAAAACAAATGAAGGAAACAATAGCAAAGATCAATAAAACTAGAAGTTGGTTCTTTGAGAAGATAAACAAAGTTGATTAACCATTAGCCAGACTCATCAACAAAAAAAGGGAGGACTCAAATCAATAGAATTAGAAATGAAAAAGGAGAACTAACAAATGACGCTGCAGAAATACAAAGGATCATGAGAGAATACTACAAGCAACTATATGCCAATAAAATGGACAAGCTGGAAGAAATGGACAAATTTTTAAAAAGCACAATCTTCTGTGATTGAACCAGGAAGAAATAGAAAGTATAAACAGACCAATTCCAAGCACTGAAATTGCGACTGTGATTAAATATCTTCTAAAAAACACAAGCCCAGGACCTGATGGCTTCACAGGCAAATTCTATCAAACATTTAAAGAAGAGCTAACACCTGTCTTTCTCAAACTCTTCCAAAATATAGCAGAGGGGGAACACTCCCACACTCATTCTATGAGGCCACCATCACCCTGATACCAAAACCAGACAAAGATGTCACAAGCAGAACTACAGACCAATAACACTGTTGAATATAGATGCAAAACCCCTCAACAAAATACTAGCAAACAGAATCCAACAGCACATTAAAAGGATTTACACCATGATCAAGTGGGGTTTATCCCAGGAATTCAAGACTCTTCAATATATGCAAATCAAACTATGTGAGAAACCTTATTAACAAATTGAAGGAGAAAAAACATATGATTATCTCAATAGATGCAGAAAAGCTGTTGACAAAACTCACCACTGATTTATGATAAAAACCCTCCAGAAATTAGGCATAGAGGGAACTTATCTCAACATATTAAAGGCCATATATGACAAACCCACAGCCAACATTGATCTCAATGGTGAAAAACTGAAACCATCTCCTCTAAGATTAGGAACAAGACAAGGATGTCCTCTCTCAACACTATTATTGGACACAGTTTTGGAAGTTTTAGCCACAGAAATCAGAGAAGAAAAAGAAATAAAAGGAATCCCAATCGGAAAAGAAGAAGTAAAACTGTCACTGTTTGCAGATGACAGGATACTAAACACAGAGAATCCTAAAGATGCTACCAGAAAATTACTAGAGCTAATCAATGAATGTGGTAAAGTAGCAGGATACCTAATTAATGCACAGAAATCTCTTGCATTCCTATACACTAATGATGAAAAATCTGAAAGAGAAATTAAAGAAACACTCCCATTTACCACTGCAACAAAAAGAATAAAATACCTAGGCAAAAACCTACCTAAGGAGACAAAAGGCCTGTATTCAGAAAACAATAAGACACTGATGAAAGAAATTAAAGATAATACAAACAGATGGAGAGATGTAGCATGTTCTTGGATTGGAAGAATCAACTGTGAAAATGACTGTACTATCCAAAGAAATCTACAGATACAATGCAATCCCTAACAAACTACCAATGTCATTTTGCACAGAACTAGAACAAAAAAATTCACACTTTGTATGGAAACACAATAGACCCCGAATAGCCACAGCAATCTTGAGAAAGAAAAATGGAGCTGGAGGCCTCAGGCTCCCTGACTTCAGACTATATGGCAAGACTACAGAAATCAAGACAGTATGGTACTGGCACAAAAACGGAAATATAGATCCATGGAACAGGATAGAAAGCCCATAGGTAGGGCTTCCCTGGTGGCAGAGTGGTTGAGAGTCCGCCTGCCAATGCAGGGAACACAGGTTTGTGCCCCGGTCCAGGAAGATTCCACCTGCCACAGAGCGGCTGGGCCCGTGAGCCATGGTCACTGAGCCTGCATGTCCAGATCCTGTGCTCTGCAACGGGAGAGGCCACAACAGTGAGAGGCCCGCGTACCGCCAAAAAAAAAAAAAAAAAGAAAGCCCAGAGGTAAACACACACACTTACGTTCACCTTATTTTTATTAAAGGAGAGAAGAATGTACAATGGGGAAAAGGCAGCCTCTTCAATAAGTGGTGCTGGGAGAACTGGACAGCTCCATGTAAAAGAATGAAATTAGAATACTCCCTAACACCATGCACAAAAATAAACCCAAAATGAATTAAAGACCTAAATGTAAGGCCAGACACTATCAAACTCTTAGAGGAAAACATAGACAGAACACTCTATGATATAAACCACAGCCAGGTCCTTTTCAACCCACCTCTTAAAAAAATGGAATTAAAAACAAAAATAAACAAATGGGACCTAATGAAACTTAAAAGCTTTTGCACAGCAAAGGAAAACATAAACAAGACAATTAGACAACCCTCAGAATGGGAGAAAATATTTGCAAATGAAGCAACTGACAAAGGATTAATCTCCAAAATTTACAAGCTGCTCATGCAGCTCAATATAAAAAAACAACCCAATCCAAAAATGGGTCAAAGACCTAAATAGACATTTCTCCAAAGAAAATATACAGATTGCCAATAAACACATGAAAGGATGCTCAATATCACTAATCATTAGAGAAGTGCAAATCAAAACTACCATGAGGTATCACCTCACACCAGTCAGAATGGCCATCATCAAAAAAATCTACAAACAATAAATGCTGGAGAGGATATGGAGAAATGAGGACCCTCTTGCACTGTTGGTGGAAATGTAAATTGATACAGCCACTATGGAGAACAGTATGGAGGTTCTTTAAAAAACTAAAAATAGAACTACCATACGACCCAGAAATCCCACTACTGGGTATATACCCTCAGAAAACCATAATTCAAAAAACCCTAGTGTACCACAATATTCATTACAGCTCTATTTACAATAGCCAGGACATGGAAGCAACCTAAGTGTCCTTCAACAGATGAATGGATAAAGAAGATGTGGCACATATATACAATGGAATATCACTCAGCCATAAAAAGAAATGAAGCTGAGTTATTTGTAGTGAGGTGGATGGACCTAGAGTCTGTCATACGGAGTGAAATAAGTCAGAAAGGGAAAAACAAATACTGTATGTTAACATATATATACGGAATCTAAAAGAAAATATGGTTATGAAGAATCTAGGTGCTGGACAGGAATAAAGATGCTGACGTAGAGAATGGACTTGAGGACATGGGGAGTGGGACATGTAAGATGGGACAAAGTGAGAGAGTGGCATATGTAATGTAAAATGTAAATGTAAAATATATAGCTAGTGAGAAGCAGCCGTATAGCACAGGGAGGTCAGTTCGGTGTTTTTTGACCACCTAGAGGGGTGGCATAGGGAGTGTGCAAGGGAGACACAAGAGGGAGGAGATACTGGGATATAAGTAAATGTATAGCTGATTCACTATGTTATAAAGCAGAAACTAACACACCACTATAAAGCAGTTATACTCCAATAAAGATGTTAAAAAAAAAGATGGGTGAAATTAGCAATATCTGCATCTCTTGTTATTTCTTAAATCCAACCATAAGCAATTTGTTGTGACAACTCTAGGCTGGGATTATGGCATTTCGGATGAGGTCTGATTATAGCTAAAAATAGACTCGTGTATTGAAAATCCAAAGAAGAATAATAAACAATTGAAATTTTGTGAAAAAAATAATTTTTATGGCATACAGTATTACAGTCAATAATACAGTATTGAAAACATTATATTTTTTTAAAAATGGAAAGGTTATATATTTTTAAAAAAACACCTGTGATCATAGGCTCATACACAGTTTCTCCAAATAAAAGAGAGGCATTCTACAAGGTAACGTAAGTGTTTGAAAACAAAGTAATAAAACAATAATAAAACTAACCCATTATTAATTTTATGTTAAATATAGTTCCCCTTTTGTCTATGTAAGGATAGGCTACCCACTTCAATGGAATTCTTGCACACAATATTCTATGCATACATTTTTGTATATTTATTGAAAAAAATCCATGTATAAATGGACCTATGCAGTTCAAATCTATATTGTTCAAGGGTCAACTGTACATACTGCTTAAGAGTTCTGTTGCAGGTTGGTTTCCCCTAGAAACAGTCTCTAAGATAGAGATTAGAATGCACTCAGGGAGTGCCTTTGGAATCACCACCTATGGATAGGCCAGGAAGGAAGCGGGATTTGGCAGAGAAGTAAACTGAGCTTGATGTATTCCCAATGATGAGTTAGCCAAACTTATATGTTGACTTCAAACTTATAGGCAGCTTGAACTTGGCATGGCCCTTCAGAGTTTTCCTAAGTTGGGGGAAAGAAGGGAGGCATCTATGTTGATCAGGCACTGGATACCACTGTCCCATGAAAACAGGTATGACTTTGGATAAGGAAGATGTATTTAGGTGAGGCAATCCTCAAAGCAGGCTGAATCTGAGAGCCATTTTCTATTTTACTAATTATATTATATTATACTAATAGCAGTTGAGGACTAATAACTTCATTCCTGAAAGGGGATGGGCAACTCATCAGAATCTACCACGTTCTCTTAATCAGTATTTCTTTTGTTAATGATAGCATAGACATGATTCAATGAAAGAATGTAAGTCCAAAGGAATGAATATATTATCATTGAGAATTGAATGAAATAATTTGTGTTGGAGATTAATGGGGGATATACTTAATATGTACTATGGAACTGGCTTTAGGGTTATAAAATCTGGAAGAGGAAGAAGGATTTGATACAAGTAAGCAATATAGTGGTCCTCGTGCTTTCATCATTGGATTATTACAACAGTGGAATGTTGGTTAAGTTGAAGAACAGAAGACTGGAAGTCAGGAGATCAAATAAATGACTCTAACAGTAAACAGATTTTAGTAAATGTAGGTATGGACTTGTTAATATTAATGATAAAAACAGAAAATACATATATGAGAAATATTTTAACAACAAAAAAGGCATAGCAAGAAGAGAGAAACAATGATTTGGATTTTGTTGTTACGTTAATAGGAAGACTTAAAAGATATTGGCACCACTGAAAAGACATTTGTATTTTTATAGACTTTCACATTTAAAAATGAAATTCTAATGTTGAAAATTGCATTATCAGGGGGATGGAAATTTTGGATATATTAAAGCAAGGGATTCTTAAATAACATAATATAGGTAGATTTCTACAACAATTATATATGGATGGCATTCCAATAAATTGATTTTACAGTGTGTTTAGGACAGGCAACACCAGGATTGATTGCTTTTAGAGGAAAAGAAACCAGTAGATATTAATAACAGATGCCTTAGCTGTGTTGCCTCAGAAGTTGATTATGCAAGGCTCAGTAGCTGCCAGGAAAAAGATTATATCCACAAACCCACTGCTTCTTTTTCTGTATTATAAGACAGGTCCACTAGGCTCTGAATGAGTAAATGATAACAGGCTATGTAAGTAGCTGATGCATTTGGGATTTTTCCAGCATCTTCAGTGAGGATTAGGAGATATTGTTCTCTTAACTACCATGTAGTAAACTATCAAAACAGCACTGTGCTACACAGTCAGAAGGAAAACGACTGTCCACATTGAAATATATTTATTTCACGGAGTGAATTTAAATTTAAATTTCTACCAAGATTCAATCTATTTTTTGCAGTTATTTTTTAAAATAACACCATTATTGAGATAAAATTCACATAAAAGTTACTCTTTTAACCATTCAACTTAATGGTTGTATTATTATTCATAAGGTTGTTCAATAATCAGTAGTATTTAACTTTAAAATTGTTTTTAATTATTATTTTTAGGTTTATGGTGTTTATTATTTACTTATTTTGGAATTGATATTTGAGTGACATTTTTAAATTTATGTAAACTATCTGGTTTGGATAAGTACATTCATTTCAAGATAATTTACTTTATCAATAAAATTCAGCAAGAAAAGTCTTAAAATAAACAATGATCTGTAAAAAGAGCAATATTTTCACCTGTTATTCTTCATGTATTAAAAATGCTAGCATAAACAATTTCCCCAGAATTTTCTAATGATCCTTCAACAACTGAAAACTATTCAGTACTTGAGCACTTATTTTTATAAGATTATATATTTATTTTAATTAATTAATAATTTATTTTTTTGACTGTTTAGGTATTTATTTTTAACATCTTTATTGGAGTATAATTGCTTTACAGGGGTGTTAGTTTCTACTTTATAACAAAGTGAATCAGCTATACATATACATACATCCCCATATCTCTTCCTTCTTGCATTTCCTTCTCTCTTACCCTCACTATCCCACCCCTCTAGGTGGTCACAAAGCACCGAGCTGATCTCCCTGTGCTATGCAGCTCCTTCCCACTAGCTATCTATTTTATATTTGGTAGTGTATATATGTCCATGCCGCTCTCTCATTTGTCCCAGCTTACCCTTCCCCTTTCCCTGTATCCTCAAGTCCATTCTCCAGTAGGTCTGTGTCTTCATTCCCATCTTGCTCCTAGGCACTTCATGACCTTTTTTTCTTCTTTCTTAGATTCTATATATATGTGTTAGCATACGGTATTTGTTTTTCTCTTTCTGACTTACTTCACTGTATGACAGACTCTAGGTCCATCCACCTCACTACAAATAACTCTATTTCGTTTCCTTTATGGCTGAGTGATATTCCATTACATATATGTGCCACATCTTCTTTATCCATTCATCTGCTGATGGGCACTTAGGTTGCTTCCATGTCCTGGCTATTGTAAATAGAGCTTCAATGAACATTGTAGTACATGAATTTTTTGAATTATGATTTTTTCATGGTATATGCCCAATAATGGGATTCCTGGGTCATATGGTAGTTCTGTTTTTAGTTATTTCAGAAAACCCCAAACTGTTATCCATAGTGGCTGTATCAACTTACATTCCCACTAAGAGTGCAAGAGGGTTCCCTTTTCTCCGCACCATCTCCAGCATATATTGTTTGTAGATGTTTTGATGAGGGCCCTTCTGACCGGTGTTAGATGATACCTCATTGTAGATTTGAGTTGCAATTCTCTAATGATTAATGATGTTGAGCATTCTTTCATGTGTTTGTTGGCAATCTGTAACTCTTCCTTGGAGAAATGTCTATTTATATCTTCTGCCCATTTTTGGATTGGGTTGTTTGTTTCTTTGATATTGAGCTGCATGTTTTGCTTGTAAATTTTGGAGACTAATCCTTTGTCAGTTCCTTCATTTGCAAATATTTTCTCTCATCCTGAGTGTGTCTTTTTGTCTTGTTTATGGTTTCCTTTGCTGTGCAAAAGCTTTTAAGTTTCATTAGGTTCCATTTGTTTATTTTTGTTTTTATTTCCATTTCTCTAGGAGGTGGGTCAAAAAGGATCTTATTGTGATTTATGTCATAGATTGTTCTGCCTATGTTTTCCTCTAAGAGTTGGATAGTGTCTGGCCTTACATTTAGGTCTTTAATCCATTTTGAGCTTATTTTTGTGTATGGTGTTAGGGAGTGTTCTAATTTCATTCTTTTACATATAGCTGTCCACTTTTCCCAGCACAAATTATGAAACAGGCTGTCTTTTCTCCACTGTATATTCTTGCCTCCTTTAACAAAGATAAGGTGATGATATGTGCATGGGTTTATCTCTGGGTTTTCTATCCTGTTCCATTGACCTATATTTCTGTTTTTGTGCCAGTACCATAATGTCTTGATTGCTGTAGCTTTGTAGTATAGTCTGAAGTCCAAGAGCCTGATTCCTCCAGCTCCATTTTTCTTTCTCAAGATTGCTTTTGCTATTCAGGGTCTTTTGTGTTTCCAGACAAATTGTGAAAATTTTTTTCTAGTTATGTGAAAAATGCCACTGGTACTTTGATAGGGGTTGTTTTGAATCTGTAGATTGCTTTGTGTAGTATAGTCATTTTCATAATGTTGATTCTTCCAATCTAAGAACATGGTATGTCTCTCCATCTCTTTGTATCATCTTTAATTGCTTTCACCAGTGTCTTATAATTTTCTGCATACAAGTCTTTTGTCTCCTTAGTTAGGTTTATTCCTAGATACTTTATTCTTTTTGTTGCAATGGTAAATGGGAGTGTTTTCTTGATTTCACTTTCATATTTTTCATCATTAGTGTATAGAAATGCAAGAGATTTCTGTGCATTAATTAGGTATCCAGATTCATTGACTAGCTCTAGTAGTTTTCTGGTAGCATCTTTAGGATTCTCTATGTATAGCATCATGTCATCTGAAAACAGGGACTGGTTTGCTTCTTTTCCAGTTTGGATTCCTTTTATTTATTTTTCTTCTCTGATTGCTGTGGCTAAAACGTCTAAAACTATGTTGAATAATAGTGGTGAGAGTGGGCAACCTTGTCTTCTTCCTGATCTTATTGGAAGTGGTTTCAGTTTTCCACCATCGAGGACGATGTTGCCTGTGGGTTTCTCATATATGGCCTTTATTATGTTGAGGTAAGTTCCGTCTATGCCTACTTTCTGGAGGGTTTTTGTCATAAATGGGTATTGGATTTTGTCAAAAGCTTTCTCTGCATCTATTGAGATGATCATACTGTTTTTCTCTTTCAATTTGTTATCATATTGTATCACATTGATTGGTTTGCGTATATTGAAGAATCCTTGCATTCTTGGGATAAACCCCATTTGATCATGGTGTATGATCCTTTTAATATGTTGTTGGATTCTGCTTGCTAATATTTTGTTGAGGATTTTTGCATCTATGTTCATCAGTGATATTGGCCTGTAGTTTTCTTTCTTTGTGACATCTTTGTCTGGTTTTGGTATCAGGATGATGGTGGCCTCATAGAATGAGTTTGGGGGTGGTCCTCTCTCTTCTATAGTTTGGAAGAGTTTTAGAAGGTTAGGTGTTAGCTCTTCCCTAATGTTTGATAGAATTCTCCTGTGAGGCCATCTGGTCCTGGGCTTTTGTTTGTTGGAAGGTTTTAATCACAGTTTCAATTTCAGTGCTTGTGATTGGTCTGTTCCTATTTTCTATTTCTTCCTGGTTCAGTCTTAGAAGGTGTGCATTTCTAAGAATTTGCCCATTTCTTCCAGGTTTTCCATTTTCTTGACATATAGTTGCTTGTTGTACTGCCTCATGATCCTTTGAGTTTCTTCAGTGCCAGTTGTTACTTCTCCTTTTGCATTTCTAATTCTATTGATTTGAGTCTTCTCCCTTTTTTTTCTTGATGAGTCTGGTTAATGGTTTATCAATTTTATTTATCTTATCAAAGAACCAGCTTTTAGTTTTATTCCTCTTTGCTATCATTTCCTTCATTTCTTTTTCATTTACTAGAGATATGATCTTTATAATTTCTTTCCTTCTGCTAACTTTGGGTTTTTTAAAATTCTTTTTTCTCTAATTGCTTTAGGTGTAAGTTTAGGTTGTTTATTTGTGATGTTTCTTGTTTTTTATGGTAAGATTGTATTGCTATAAACTTTTCTCTTAGAACTGCTTTTGCTGAAACCCATAGGTTTTGGGTTGTTGTGTTTTCATTGTCAGTTGTTTCTAGGTATTTTTTGATTCCCTCTTTGATTTCTCCAATGATCTCTTGGTTTTTAAGTAGTGTATTGTTTGGCCTCCATGTGTTTGTATTTTTTACAGATTTTTTCCCCTCTAATTTATATCTTGTCTCATAGCTTTGTGGTTGGAAAAGATATGAGATACAATTTCCATTTTCTTAAATTTACCAAGTCTTGATTTGTGACCCAAAATATGATCTATCCTGGAGAATGTTCCATGAACACTTTAGAAGAAAGTGTATTCTGTTGTTTTTGGATGGAATGTCCTATAAATATCAAGTCCATCTTGTTTAATTTATCATTTAAAACTTGTGTTTCCTTATTTATTTTCATTTTGAATTATCTGACCATTGGTGAAAGTGGGGTGTTAAAGTCCCTTACTATGATTGTGTTACTGTTGATTTCCCTTTTTATGGCTGTTAGTATTTGCCTTACAGTATTGAGGCAGAGTATTGAGGTGTTCTTATATTGGGTGCATAAATATTTGCTATTGTTATATCTTATTCTTGGATTGATCCCTTGATCATTACGTAGTGTCCTTCTTTGTCTCTTGTAATAGTCTTTGTTTTAAAGTCTCTTTTGTCTATGAGAATTGCTACTCCAGCTTTCTTTTGATTTCCATTTGCATGGAATATCTTTTTCCATCCCATCACTTTCAGTCTGTATGTGTCCCTAGGTTAGAAATGGATCTCTTGTAGACAGCATATATATGGGTCTTGTTTTTGTATCCATTCAGCCAGTCTACATCTTTTGGTTGGAGGATTTAATCCATTTACATTTAAGGTAATTATCTATATGTATGTTCCTATTACCATTTTGTAATTGTTTTGGGTTTGTTATTGTAGGTCTTTTCCTTCTCTTGTGTTTCCTGCCTAGAGAATTTCCTTTAGCATTTGTTGTAAAGCTGGTTTGATGGTGCTGAATTATCTTAGCTTTTGCTTCTCTGTAAAGGTTTGAATTTCTCTGTCAAATCTGAATGAGATCCTTGTTGGGTAGAGTAATCTTGGTTGTAGGTTTTCCCCCTTCATCACTTTAAATATGTCTTGCACTGTCTTCTGGTTTGCAGAGTTTCTGCTGAAAGATCAGCTGTTAACCTTATGGGGATTCCCTTATGTGTTATTTGTTGTTTTTCCCTTGCTACTTTTAATATTTTTTCATTGTATTTAATTTTTGATAGTTTGGTTAATATTTGTCTTGGCATGCTTCTCCTTGGATTTATCCTTAAGACTCTCTGCTTCCTGGACTTGATTAACTATTTTGTTCCCCATATTAGGGAAGTTCACAACTATAATCTCTTCAAATATTTTCTCAGTCCCTTTCTTTTTCTCTTCTTCTGAGGCCCATATAATTCAAATGTTTGTGCATTTAATGTTGTCCCAGATGTCTCTGAGACTGTCCTCAATTCTTTTCATTCTTTTTTCTTTATTCTGTTTTGCAGTAGTTATTTCCACTATTTTATCTTCCAGGTCACTTATCCGTTCTTATACTTCAGTTATTCTGCTATTGATCCCTTCTAGAGAATTTTTAATTTCATTTATTGTGTTGTTCATCACTGTTTGCTTGCTCTTTATTTCTTCTAGGTCCTGGTTAAACATTTCTTGTATTTTCTCTATTCTATTTCCAAGATTTTGGATCATCTTTACTATCATTAATCTGAATTCTTTTCAGGTAGACTGCCTATTTCCTCTTCATTTGTTAGGTCTGGGGATGCAGTTTATTTGCTGCTTCATCTGCTGTGTGTTTCTCTGTCTTCTCATTTTGCTTAACTTACTGTGTTTGGGGTCTCCTTTTTGTAGGCTGCAGATTCGTAGTTCCTGATGTTTTTCATGTCAGGCGTCAGTGGCTTAGATTGGTTCAGGGGGTTGTGTAGGTTTCCTGGTGGAGGGGACTAGTGCCTGTGTTCTGGTGGCTGAGGCTGGAGCTTTCGTTTCTGGTGGGCCAGTCCTCATCTTGTGGTTTGCTTTGGGGTGTCTGTGGCCTTATTATGATTTTAAACAGACTCTATGCTAATGGGTGGGGTTGTGTTCCTTTCTTGCTAGCTGTTTGTCATACGTGTCCAGCACTGTAGGTTGCTGGTCGTTGAGTGGAGCTGGGTCTTTGCGTTGAGATGGATATCTCTGGGAGATTTTCACCATTTGATATTACATGGATCTGGGAGGTGTCTTGTGGACAAATGTCCTGAACTTGTCTCTCCTAACTCAGAGGCACAACCCTGATGCTTGCCCTGATAACAGCACCAAAGTCCTGTTATCCACACGGCTCAGAATAAAAGGGAATATAAAAAGAAAGAAAGAAAAAATCAGATAAAATTTAAAAAGATTATTAAATACAAAATAATTATTAAAAATAAATTTTAAAGTAACAAAAAAAAGAAAGAAGGAAAGAAGAGAGCAACCAAACCAAAAAACAAATCCACCAATGATAATAAGCACTAAAACTATACTAAAAAATCCCCAAGAAACAAAAAATGGGCAGACCGAACTCTAGGACAAATGGTAAAAGCACAGCTATACAGAGAAAATCACACACAGAAGCATACACATACACACTCACAAAAAGAGAAAAAGGGCAAAAAATATATATATCATTGTTCCAAAATTCCACCTCCTCAATTTGGGATGATTTGTTGTCTATTCAGGTATTTCACAGATGCGGGATACATCAAGTTGATTTTGGAGATTTAATCCACTGCTCCTGAGGCTGCTGGAGAAATTTCCCTTTCTCTTCTTTGTTTGCACAGCTTCTGGGGTTCAGCTTTGGATCTGACCCCGCCTCTGCGTGTAGGTCGCCTGAGGGCATCTGTTCTTTGCTCAGACAGGACAGAGTTAAAGGAGCAGCTTATTCAGGGACTCTGGCTCACTCAGGCCGGGGGGAGGGAGGGGCACAGTGAGGGGCAAGCCTGTAGCGGCAGAGCTTGGAGTGACGTTGCAACAAACTGAGGTGCCCCATGTCTTCTGGGGAAGTTGTCCCTGGATCAAGGGACACTGGCAGTGGCGGGCTGCACAGGTTCCCAGCAGGGGAGGTGTGGATAGTGACCTGTGCTCCCACACAGGCTTCTTGGTGGCTGCAGCAGCAGCCTTAGCGTCTCATGCCCGTCTCTGTGGTTTGCGCTGATAGCCGCAGCTTACACCCTTCTCTGGAGCTCCTTTAAGTGGCGCTCTTAATCCCCTCTCCTTGCGCACCAGGAAACGAAGAGGCAAGAAAAATTCTCTTGCCTCTTCGGCTGTTTCAGACTTTTTCCCGGACTCCCTCCCGGCTAGTTGTGGCACACTAATCCCCTGCAGGCTGTGTTCATTCAGCCAACCCCGTCCTCTTCCTGGGATCCAATCTATGAAGCCCGAGCCTCAGCTCCCAGTTCCCATCCATCCCGATGGGTGAGCAGACAAGTCTCTCGGGTTGATGAGTGCTGGTCTGCACCGATCCTATCTGTGAGAATCTCTCTGATTTACCCTCTGCACCCCTGTTGCTGTGCTCTCCTTCATGACTCTGAAGCTTCCCTCTTCCACCACCCACAGTCTCCACCCAAGAATGGCCTTCCTAATGTGTGGAAACCTTTCCTCCTTCACAACTCCCTCCCACTGGTGTAGTTTTCATCCCTATTCCTTTGTCTCTGTTTTTTTCTTTTGCGCTACCCAGGTATGTGGGGAGTTTCTTGCCTTTTAGGAGGTCTGAGGTCTTCTGCCAGCAATCAGTATATATACAGTAGGAGTTATTGATGTATTTCTGATGTATTTGTGGGGAGGAAGGTGAGCTTCACGTCTTACTCCCCCATAAAAATTTTATAAAGATTCTTTCATTAGAGTACAAACTAGGCTACCATTAGGCAATTGTATCAATTACACTAGGCGAGGGGAGACCTGCAAGATGAAGGAGGAGTAAGACGTGGAGATCACCTTCCTCCACACAAATACATCAGAAATACATCAACGACTCCTACCGTATGCATACCGAATGCTGGCAGAAGACCTCAGACCTCCCAAAAGAAAAGAACTCCATAGTTACCTGGGTAGGGAAAAAGAAGAAAGAAAAAACAGAGACAAAGGAATAGGGACGGGACCTGCACCAGTGGGAGGGAGCTGTGAATGAGGAAAAGTTTCCACACGCTATGACACCTCTTCACTGGCAGAAATGGGGGTTGGCATAGGGGAAGCTTTGGAGGCATGCAGGAGAGTGCAGCAACAGGGCTGCAGAGGGCGAAGAGGAGAGATTCCCGCACAGAGCATCTGTGCCAATCAGCACTCACCAGCCTGCGAGGCTTGTCTGCTCACCTGCCAGGGTGGGCAGGGGCTGGGAGCTGGGTCTCGGGCTTCGGAGGTCAGATCTCAGGGAGAGGACTGGGGTTGGCTGCATGAAAACAGCCTGAAGGGACTAGTGTGTCACAGCTAGCTGGGAGGGAGTCCAGGAAAAAGTCTGGACCTGCTGAAGAGGCACGAGACCATTGTTTTGGGATGTGTGAGGAGAGGGGATTCAGAGCACCACCAAAATGACCTCCAAATACTGTCACAAGCCCTGGCCATCAGTGCAGAGACCAGAGGCAGGCCTGTGACACTAAGGCTGCTGCAGCCACCAAGAAGCCTGTGTGCAAGCATATGTCACTATCCACACCTCCCCTCCCGGGAGACTGTACAGCCCACCACTGCCAGGGTCCCTTGATCCAGGGACAACTTCCCCACGAGAACGCACAGCCTGGCTCAGGCTGGTGCAACGTCACACCAGCCTCTGCTGCTGCAGGCTCACCCCTCATTCCATACCCCTCACTCACCACAGCCTAAGTGAGCCAGAGGTACCTAAGCAGCTGCTAATTTAACCCTGCCCTGTCTGGGCAGGGAATAGACACCCTCAGGTGACCTACACACAGAGGCGAGGCCAAAACCAAAGCTGAACCCCAGGACCTGTGCGAACAAAGAAGAGAAAGGAAAATTTCTCCCAGCAGCCACAGATTAAATATCCACAGTCAACTTGATGTACTCAGTATCTCTGGAATACTTGAATAGACAACGAATTATCCAAAAATTGAGGCAATGGACTTTGGGAGCAACTGTAGACTTGGAGTTTGCTTTCTGCATCTAATTTGTTTCAGGTTTTATGTTTATCTTAGTTTAGCATTTAGAGTTTATTATCACTCATAGATATGTTTATTGCTTTGGTTGCTGTTATCTTTTTTTAATGTGTAGATATATAATTATTTCCCTTTTTCTCTTATTTTGAGTGTTTCTGTGCATGCTTCTTTGTGTGATTTTGTCTGTATAGCTTTGCTTTTACTATTTGGCTGAGGAGCCTGCCTGTCTGGTTTTTTTTTAGTATAGTTTTAGTGCTTGTTATCATTGGTGGATATGTTTTTTAGTTTAGTTGCTCTCTTCTTTCTTCTTCTTCTTTTATTTTTTCCTTTTTCTTTTTAGTTTTTAATGTTTTACTTTTACTGTTTTATTTTTTATTTTAATAACTTTGTTACATATTTTCTTTCTTCCTCTTTTTCTCCCTTGTCTTCTGAGCCATGTGGCTGACAGGGTCTTCGTGCTCTGGCTGGGTGTCAGGCATACGCCTCTGAGATGAGAGAGCTGAGTTCAGGACATTAGTTCACCAGAGACCTCCCAGCTTCACATAATATCAAGGGGCAAAAGCTCTTGCAGAGAACTCCATTTCAAAACTAACACCCAGCTCCACTCAATGACCAGCAAGATCCAGTGATTGACTACTATGACAAACAACTAGCAAGACAGGAACACAACCTCACCCATTAGCAGACAGGCTTCCTAAAATAATAATAAGGTAACAGACATAAAATAACACACCACTGGATGCTTTCCTGCCCACCAAAAGACAAAATCTACCCTCATCCACTAGATACAGGCACTAGTCCCCTCTACCAGGATGCCTACACAGCCCACTAAACCAACCTTAGCCACTGGGAGCAGACACCAAAAACAACGGGAACTACGACCAGGCAGCCTGTGAAAGGAAACCACAAAAACAGTAAGCTAAACAAAATAAGAAGACAGAGAAACACACAGCAGATGAAGCAGCACAGTAAGAACCCACCAAAGAAATGAAGAGTAAATAGCAGTAAAACTGAAAAAGAATTCAGAGGAATGATAGTAAAGATGATTCAAAATCTTGAAAATAGAATGGAGAGAATACAAGAAACCATTAACAAGAACCTAGAAGTAATACAGAGCAAACAATGATGAACAACAAAATAAATGAAATTAAAAATTCTCTAGAAGGAATCAATAGCAGAATAACTGAGGCAGAAGAATGGATAAGTGACCTGGAAGATAAAATAGTGGAAATAACTACTGCAGAGCAGATTAAAGAGAAAAGAATGAAAAAAATTGAGGACAGTGTCAGAGACCTCTGGGACAGCATTAAACACAAACATTCAAATTATAGGGGTTCAAGAAGAAGAAGAGAAAAAGAAAGTGAGAAAAATTTGAAGTGATTATAGGTGAAAATTTCCCTAGTATGGGGAAGGAAATAGTCAGCCAAGTCCAGGAAGGGCAGAGAGTCCCATACAGAATAAATCCAAGGAGAAACATGACAAGACACATATTAATCAAACTATTCAAAATGAAATACAAAGAAAAAATACAAAAAGCAGCAAGTGCAAAACAACAAATAACATAAAAGGCAATCCCCATAAGGTTAACAGCTGATCTTTCAGAAGAAACTCTGCAAGCCAAAAGGGACTGGCATTACATCTTTAAAGTGCTGAAAGGGAAAAACTTACAGCCAAGGTTACTCAACCCAGCAAGGATCTGACTCAGCTTCAAAGAAGTAATTAAAAACTTTACAGACAAGCAGAAGCTAAGAGAATTCAGCACCATCAAACCAGCTTTACAACAAATGCTAAAGGAACTTACCTAGGCAGGAATAGCAAGAAAAGGAAATGACCTACAATAACAAACACAAAACAATTAAGAAAAAGGTAATAGGAACATACACATCTATAACTACCTTAAATGTAAATGGGTTAAATGCTCCAACCAAAAGACATAGACTGGCTGAATGGATACAAAACTAAGACCCATATATATGCTGTCTACAAGAGACTAATTCAGGCCTAGGGACACATACAGACTGAAACTGAGGGGATAGAAAGGAATATTCCATGCAAATGGAAATCAAAAGAAAGCTGGAGTAGCAGTACTCATATCAGAGAAAATAGACTTCAAAATAAAGACTATTACAAGACACAAAGAACACTGAAAAACCATCAAGGGATCAATCCAAGAAGAAGATATAACAGTTGTAAATGTTTATGCACCCAACATAGGAGCACCACAAAACATAAGGCAAATGGTAACAGCCATAAAAGGGGAAATCGAAAGTAACACAATCATAGAAAGGGACTTTAACACCCCAGTTTCACCAATGGACAGATCACACAAAACGAAAATAAATAAGGAAACCAAGCTTTAAATGATACATTAAACAACATAGACTTAATTTATATGTATAGGGCACTCCATCCCAAAACAAGATAATACACTTTCTTTTCAAGTGCTCATGGAACATTCTCCAAGATAGATCATATCTTGGGTCACAAAACAAGCCTTGGCAAATTTCAGAAAATTGAAATCATATCAAATATCTTTTCCAACAACAAAGCTATGAGATTAAATATCAATTACAGGAAAAAATCTGTAAGTAATACAAACGCATGGAGGCTAAACAATACACTACTAAATAACCAAGAAATCACTGAAGAAATCAAAGAGAAATTCAAAAAATACATAGAAACAAAGGACAATGAAAACAAGGTGAACCAAAACCTATGGCATGCAGCAAAAACTGTTCTAAGAGGGAAGCTTATAGCAATATAATTCTAGCTCCATAAATAAGAAACATCTCAAATAAACAACCTAACCTTACCTCTAAAGCAATTAGAGAAAGAAGAACAAAAAAACCAAAGTTAGCAGAAGGAAAGAAATCATAAAGATCAGATCAGAAAAAAATGCAAAAGAAATGAAGGGAAAAATAGCAAAGATCAATAAAACTAAAAGGTGGTTCTTTGACAAGGTAAACAAAATTGATAAACCATTACCCAGACTCATCAGGAAAAAAAGGGAGAAGACTCAAATCAATAGCATTAGAAATGAAAAAGGAGAAGTAACAACTGGCAAAGGATCATGAGACAGTACAACAAGAAACTATATGTCAAGACAATGGAAACCCTAGAAGATATGGACAAATTCTTAGAAAAGTACAACCTTCTGAGACTGAATGAGGAAAATAAAGAAAATATAAACTGACCAATCACAGGAACTGAAATTGAGACTGTGATTAAAAACCTTCCAACAAACAAAAGCCCAGGACCAATGGCCTCACAGGCAAATTCTATCAAATATTTAGAGAAGAGTTAACACCTATCCTTTTCAAATTTCTGTAAAGTATATCAGAGGGAGAAACACTCCCAAACTCATACTATGAGGCCACCATCACCCTGATACCAAAACCAGACAAAGATGTCACAAAGAAAGAAAACAACAGGCCAATACCACTGATAAATATAGATGCAAAAATCCTCAACATAATACTAGCAAACAGAATCCAATAGCACATTAAAAGGATCATACACCATGATCAAGTGGGGTTTCTCCCAGGAATGCAAGGATTCTTCAATATATGCATATCAATCAATGTGATAAACCATATTAACAAACTGAAAGAGAAAAAACATATGAGCACATCAAGAGATGCAGAAGAAGCTTTTGACAAAATTCAACACTCATTTATGTTAAAAATCCTCCAGAAAGTAGGCATAGAGGGAAATTTCCTTAACATAACAAAGACCATATATGAAAAACCCACAGCCAATATTGTTCCCAATGCTGTAAAACTGAAAACATTTCCTCTAAGATCTGGAACAAGACAAAGTTTTCCACTCTCACAACTATTATTCAACACAGTTTTGGAAGTTTTAGCCACAGCAATCAAAGATGAAAAAAAAATAAGAGGAATCCAAATCGGAAAAGAAGAAGTAATGCTCTCACTGTCTGCAGATGACATGATACTATACACAGAGAATCCTAAAGATGCTACCAGAAAACTTCTAGAGCTAATCAATGAAATTGGTAAAGTTGCAGTTTACAAAATTAATGCACAGAAATCTCTTGCATTTCTATGTACTAATGATGAAAAATCTGAAAGAGTAATTAAGGAAACACTCCCATTTACCATTGCACAAAAAGAATAAAATACCTAGGAATAAACCTATCTAAGGAGAGAAGAGACCTGCATGCAAAAATGTATAAGACACTGATGAAAGAAATGAAAGATGATACAAACAGCTGGAGAGATATACAATACTCTTAGATTGGAAGATTCAATATCATGAAAATGGCTATACTACCCAAAGGTATCTACAGTTTCAATGCAGTCCCTATCAAACTACCACTGGCATTTTTCACAGAACTAAAACAAAATATTTCACACTTTGCATGGAAGCACAAAAGACCCCGAATAGCGTAAGCAATCTTGAGAAAGAAAAACGGATCTGGAGGAATCAGGCTCCCTGACTTCAGACTATACTACAAAGCTACAGTAAACAAGACAGTATGGTACTGGAACAAAACCAGAAACATAGATCAATGGAACAAGATAGAAAGCCCAGAGATAAACCCACACACATATGATCACCTTATTTTTGATAAAGGAGGCAAGAATATGCAATGAAGAAAAGACAGTCTCTTCAATAAGTGTTGCTAGGAAAACTGGACAATTATATGTAAAAGAATGAATTTAGAACACTCCCTAACACCATACACAAAAATAAGCTCAAAATAGATTAAAGACCTAAATGTAAGGCCAGACATTATCCAACTCTTAGAGGAAAACATAGGCAGAACACTCTATGACATAAATCACAATAAGATCCTTTTTGACCCACCTCCTAGAGAAATGGAAATAAAAACAAAAATAAACAAATGGGACCCAGTGAAACATAAAAGCTTTTGCACAGCAAAGGAAACCATAAACGAGACGAAAAGACAACTGTCAGAATGGGAGGAAATATCTGCAAATGAAGCAACTGACAAAGGATTAATCTCTAAAATTTACAAACTGCTTTTGCAGCTCAATATCAAGAAAACAAACAACCTATTCCAGAAATGGGCAGAAGACCTAAATAGACATTTCTCCAAAGAAGATATACAGATTGCCAACAAACACATGAAAGAATGCTCAACATCATTAATCATTAGAGAAATGCAAATCAAAACTACAATGAGATATCATCTCACACTGGTCAGAATGGCCATCATCAAAAAATCTACAAACAGTAAGTGCTGGAGAGGGTGTGGAGAAAAGGGAACCCTCTTGCACTGTTGGTGGGTATGTAAATTGATACAGCCATTATGGAGAACAATATGAATGATCCTTAAATTCTAATAGTAGAACTACCATACGACCCAGCAATCCCACTTCTAGGCATATATCCTGAGAATACCATAATTCAAAAAGAGTCATGGACCACAATGTTCATTGCAGTTCTGTTTACAATAACCAGCACTTGGAAGCAACCTAAGTGTACACTGACAGATGAATCGATAAAGAAGATGTGGCACACATATACAATGGAATATTACTGAGCCATAAAAAGAAACGAAATTGAGTTATTTAGGTGAGGTGGATGGACCTAGAGTCTGTCATACAGAGTGAAGTAAGTCAGAAAGTAAAAAACAAATACCATATGCTAACACATTTATGTGGAATCTTAAAAAAAAAATGGTCATGAAGAACCTAGGGGCAGGACAGGAATAAAGACGCAGACCTACTAGAGAATGGACTTGAGGACACGAGGAGGGGGAAGGGTAAGCTGGGATAAAGTGAGAGAGTGGCATGGACATATGTACACTATCAAATGTAAAAACGATAGCTAGTGGGAAGCAGCCGCATAGCACAGGGAGATCAGCTTGGTGCTTTGTGACCACCTAGAGAGGTGGGATAGGGAGGGTGGGAGGGAAGGAGATGCAAGAGGGAAGAGATATGGGGATATATGTATATGTATAGCTGATTCACTTTGTTATAAAGCAGAAACTAACACGCCATTGTATAGCAATTATATGCCAGTAAAGATGTTAAAAAAGTAAATAAATAAAAAATAAAATGTTTCATAAACACAAATGAACCAATGTCAGGTGTAATTGCCTTAGTGTGGTCTCCCTTGCCATGGTAGCAAGCATGCTTTTAATTTTCTTTTCTCTGTCTCTCCTGCCCCTCTCTCCACCCACATATTCTGGTACAATTGAAATACAAACTATATTTTAGATAGATTTTCTTACAAGTACAGAATTTACATCTTACTGAATACAGGTAATTTTAAAATCATAGTGGTAACCAAGTAAAATTTGGAGAAATGATTAATTTTGGAGTATTTGGTTGATGATGTTGTCACATGATATATAGATGTAACATTAATTTACTAAGCATCTGAGCAATTATTGAACCATATATGGAGAGTACATACAATTACAAGTGTCTATTTTTCTAGTGATAGCCAAAAAACTGCACTACCTTCACTGCTTCTTTTTGTCACAGGTTGTTATTAGGAAAGAAAAGGAAGAAAGGAAAGAAGGAACAAAGGAAGGAAGGAAGAAAGAAAGGAATGCAAAATGAAATCTGTTCCTTATGTAACCAGCCAATGATGTGTGATCTATGATGGCAACATAAACCTAGCTCCTGAATGAGCCACTGGTCTTTGAGGAAGGACACAGGTCCCTCAAATCCAAGCTCAATTAGGAGAGTCGGTACTTGGGATTTTTTTCAACTGATACTCTAGTGGTTGTCCATTGCTCCACAAAACTTAAACCTTAGGTACAGAGGTTTGGGAGAATTTTCAGTATTGGACAGAACTTGTGTGTGTCTATGTCCATGCCCATGGATGTTTAGGTCCTTTTTTGAATCTAAGTGAACAAATTTACTTTAAGAGAAATTAATTTCACATGCCCACTTGTTTGTGCTTGCAGCTGCTCATTGGTAAGAAACACTCTGGTACATCATTGTCCTAGAATGACAAAGTCGAGGTCATTGACCCCTCTGATCCACATCCCCTCCAGCTTTGCAATTTAGGGATGTCAAGGAAGGCATCCCCTTTGGTATTTAATTAAATACAAAAGAGTTGATAATTCTCTAATTCTAGAACAATGACTGTTTATTCTTCCTATATTTATCTAAAAAGCATACATAAATAACTGTTTCAGACATTTAAATTCTGTTTCTTTAGATTAAGAAATCGAACAAATCTGCCTTGATAAATCTAATTGTTTACACATACTGATGGGAACGCTTACCTCCATTTTACAGAGGAAGAAACAGAACTGAAAAGATTAAGTAACTTACTCAACATTAGTTAACTATGATAGAAAATAGTACTATCTCACAACAAAATATTAATTTCTTATACTATTGCATACATTAAAAAAGTCAAGAGATACTAATACACATTCCAAACACTTTAATATGTAGAGTTGGTTGTCAATATTAGTGTAATTGAAGTTTGAATGGTCATTTTATGATTCTCTAATAAGAAGCATTTACTTTTTTTCATGAGTTTAAGATGTCCACTGAATAAGATCATAATTCATATTTATTGGGAAAAGACGGGAATGTTTTAACTTCTCTGCCTACAAATTGCTTTTTGAAAGATAACTACTCTTCACTCACAAGACAAACTAGATCCAAAGAAAAAATAATATTTGGATGCTTTGTATCTAACATTTCATTTCCTCTTGGCAGCTCTTGGAATTCTGTCATTAGGCTGTCATCATATTGTGCTTATTTCATCCTGATATCAAGATACATGTTTATATAAAGAAAACTATTTAGCTGAATAAGAATGCCTTCAAAATTAAAAGTAAAATTAAGGTTTATTTTTTTTAGCTACTAAACACAGAGCAATTAATCAATAAAATTTCTTTGAATAAATAGATGAAGAAATGAATTTAAGAATTAAAGTGTCGTTCTAATCTTTTTAAGTAGGAAGGGAAATAATTTATCTGAAGTCAATAAGAAACACAATTTCCACCTTACCTTTTTAGAAGAATGTGATTAAGGAAGGAAGGAGGGAGGAAGATAGGAAGATAAAGGGTCATTTTTCCAACTGTCACTCTACCTGCACACCCATTCTCAGTAGGGCATTGATGGTAAAGGAGGGGATAAGGATTGTCATCCCTTGTAATGGACAGTGTGACAGAAAAGTGGCACCTTAATTGTCCACTGTCATGTGTTGCTGAGATTCCCCCTCAAGATCAAGGCACTTATTCTTCAGCTGCCAGAGGTGTTGGCCATTGAGACCAGACAGCTGACCCTCTTTCCAGAAATTTCCCTCATATAAAAGAGTTGCTTTACCCCAAAGTATACCCTTTTCTTGGGGGCAACCTGCCTACTGGTACAATATTCCATGTTTATTTCCTTGACCTTCTATATCTCTTTCACTCTCATGCTCTCTCCCTCTCTCTCTCTCTTTCTCTAAATGCACACACACACACACACACACACACACACACACACACACACACACATGCAGATGTTACCATCTAATAATAAATTATTGGAAAACCCAAATATCAAGTGAAGATATAGCAATATTTAAATAAGTTCTAGCTTATGAATATATTTAATTCAACATTTCTTTTTCTTTTAGGTACTATACCTGCTATCGTTTCCATTTTACTTTCTTTTCTCTCAGCTTTGGAGATTGAGTTAATCATAAGCTTCAGCCATTACAGACTAATGTCATCAAGTATTGTACCAGTTAACATAAAGTTAAGAAAAGAGAAACCATTCTAGATGTTTTACAGAGGGATTTAATACAGGGATTTTGTTGCAAATTTGTTGGGAGGACTTTGATAAATGAAGGTTGAAAAGGGCTTGGAGAAACAACAGAAGTTGTTAATGTCCCTGGAGGGAAGCCTGGGAGCCAGATCCTGCTCTTCTGCTGTTGGAAATACTGTTACAGTTGGTTTTGGTCACCATGACCTTTCCTTTCTTCCTAATAGACAACCACTACAATGTGGCTGATCTGTATTCTTGAATACATGTATGTCCTTGTAAAATAAGATGCATTGTGCGTCTTTAATTTGCATGCACTAAAGTTGTATTTCACTTATGTTCTTACTTCATAGTTTTCAGTATTTATTTCTATAGTCCCTCTTCTTTGCTTGATGTATAGCTAGTTTCTGATTTGTAACTAATTCATATGATTCCATGGTGTGCAATTGTATATTTTATTTATCTACCTCCTTAGTCATATATAACTAGGTCTCTTCCAGTCTCCTGCTGGCTCCAAAAATACTGCAACAAATATGTGCATAGGCACCTCCTCTGGGATGACTAACAAGCCAAGGGATCACTGAGCCATGGATGATAAATATAACTAACCTAACAAAGAAATGCCAGAATATATCCCTAAATGGCCAAATAACAGCTTCACTCCTTAATAATGCCGGAGGAAGGTTCCCCCTCTCCACATCATCAAACGATGGTGATATCCAAATTTCTAATTTTGCCAATCTCTTGCATGGAATGTTTTATTTCATAATAGTTTTAATTTGTATTACTCTAGTGAATTTGAACATCTCTTCTTACATTTGTTAACCATTTGAATTTACTCTCCATGAAGAACGTGTTCACACCCATGCAGTTTGCTATTGGATTTCTCATCTTTCTCTGGTTGATTTTCAGAACCATTTTATAATTTCCTTATTTTCATATATTCATTCATTAATTCATTCACTAATTAGCTTTTTACTACACTTACCGTGTTGCAGGCATTGATATTAAACACTTAGAATATACTGGTGAGCAACAGATTGATGACAAAAAAAATATCCTAACCTGAAGCTTATGTTCTAGTTGGCAGTAGAGGAGGATGGTAGTGAGTCAAAAACAATAAAGAAGGCAATAATGAATGAGAGAATTAAATAGTATGTTAGAAGGTGATAAGTAGAGAAACAGAAGAAAAGTAGAACAGGATAAAGATATTGGGAGAAGGGTGATTAGCATAGAACTCTTCCAGCAGGTGACATTTAATTAAGGACTTGAAAAAGTCATGGCTATTATCTGGCAAGATATCTGGAGGAAGCATTCCAGGGAGAAGCTAACCAGAAACTTAAGATGGGCTCATAATGCCAACTGTTTGAGGAAGAGCATGAAAGCTAGAGAAGAGGCAAATGATAGTAGGAGGTCTGGTAAGAGAAGTGACACATCTTTTATTCTGAGTGAGATGGGATAGCAGTGGCAATTGTTAGTTAAGGAATGGCATGTTCTGGCTTACGATTTTTAAAAAATCATTCTGGTTGCTGTGTTGAATAGAGACAGTAGGCGGGCAGGTGTAGAAGCAGGGAGACGATTCAAGAAGCTATGTAGCATCCAGGCAAGAGAGGATACGGCTTGAACTTTATGTTAGCAGAAGAGATGGTGAGAAGTGGTGAGATTCCGGATATAATTTGAAGGTAGAGCCAAAGGATATCAATTTCTTGTGAGTTTTCATTGTTGTATATAATATCTACAAACCTGCCATCTGACTCCTTTGTTTATTCATAGTGTTCTTTATTCAATAGAAGTCCTTAATTTCAATGTAATCAAATCTATCTAATTTTCACATCATAGACTGTGCTGTTTATGTCAAGTTTAAGCAGTTCCTTCCAGCACCAATCTTTTATATTTTTTTGTATTAACCTCAGAGTTTGACATTTTATAGTTTGGTCTTTAATATTTTAGTCATTTATCTTTGTAAAATATAAAGTAGGAATCCAGCTTTATTTTTTCTCTCCAGATAGCAGCCCTTATTTTCCCCACTGATTTCTTGTATCACCTATATCATATATCGTGCCCCCATAAATACATGGATCTTAGTAAGGTATAATTGTCCACTACTTTTCATAATATAATAATTGGAATTACCTATACATTAACTAAAAGTTTTTTGAACTTTTATACAAAAAAGTGTAAATACTATAAAACTGATTTAAACTTCTAGCACCATTAGGACCAAAAAGTCCCAACCAATGTCTTCTACAGAGGTCAAAATGTTTGAGCTAACCCATGTCTTTTTTTTCCCATTATTTAGTAATTATTTTATTTTATTTTATTTTTTTAACATCTTTATTGGAGTATAATTGCTTTACAATGGTGTGTTAGTTTCTGATTTATAACAAAGTGAATCAGTTATACATATACATATGTTCCCATATCTCTTCCCTCTTGCGTCTCCCTCCCTCCCACCCTCCCTATCCCACCTCTCTAGGTGGTCACAAAGCACGGAACCCATGTCTTTTAAATGCTCTGATAAATAACCTGAGTCTGAAGTCTGTCTCTTGGAGGACTTGTATAAAAGAATTTACACCATTCAGTTTTTACAAGTTAGGTTAATATTATGCTTTTTTTTTTTTTCTTAAGAAAGAGAACATATTAGAGGCTTAATTTTAAAATCAATAGTTTCACCAAATATACATAATCAGTGACTAGATAAATCCGTGTCAAAGTTTGGCTTCAACTCTTACTATCTGGGTAAATTTCTGAGGTTTTATTATCTTCAGTTGTCTACCTGTGCAAAGGAAATAAAAATGCCCATGGCTCAATTTTGATATGAGGGTTAAGACAACAATGAGTGGAAGGTGTAATTGATTAATTTGTCAAAATTAGCAGCAGTTATTCAGGGGTAACTCAGTTCTAGGACAAGCAGTCTGTTTTATCTTTCCTCTGTTAGTTATCCTCTGTGTAAGAGCTCCACTGTGAAACAATTCGCAGTAGACCAGTCTGTAAATGACAAAGACAGAAGTCTCAATAGCAGCTTTTCTCTTTAAGAAGAGAGCAAGATCTCCTGCTAGACGTTGAGGAAGAAGGTATTATTTGACTGACTTCCTTACTATTTTTGGCAGTATTACAAAATGATATTATCATATGAAAAACATTGCATAAGTGCTTCCTTTAAGGTACCCAGTAAAATTTGGTGTTCAACATCACACATTTGTAAAAAGTATGTTTACAAGTATTCCTATTACAGTGTTTTAGTTTTGCTTTTGTTTTAAGAAAACTCCTTAGGTGCTGAAGAAAGAAGAATGAAATTATTCAACATCTTTCGTTCTTGTTTCCAGAAATCTGTATTTAATTGTTCAGTGGATGATCAATAAATGTGTATTTACCAAATTTTTATGTACCCTAAGTTGTAGTGGATAGAACAATCCCCCATATATAATTGTTAAATAGCTTTTCTTCAATGTTGATAACAATGGTAAGTGTACCCTAATCTTTTTATTTTTTTCCATATACAACTTCATTGTATTTCTACTGTGGTTTTCTGGAAATCTATTTAATGCTAACACTGAGCAGATGTTTGGAGTCTAGGTTGATGGCTTAACAGCTCCTGACATAAGCATGACCTTCATAAAATTAAAGCATGGGTTGTCTAATATGGTATAAGTGGCCTTTTATTTAAATCTGAGTTGGAGGTACGGAGTCAATAATCACTGAGTATGAACCAAGTGTAATAACCCAAAGATGATGAGAAGGTATTTGCCCTTTATCAGAATAAGGTTAAAATGGCTGTCAAGGTGATAGACGCTAATCAGTGAAACCTGAACAATTATGCCCAATAATCATTAAATGGAGGCAGAGAACTAGACTCCTGGGAAAGCATGAGACTTTGGCAAAACAAGATGTGCTTTTATTAAGAGAATCATAGAATTTGGAGCTGAAAGTGGTACAGAAATCAAAATAAAGTCAAATTTCTAGGTGCTGCCCTGTATCATTTTAGAGGAAATGGTTCACTATGATACTTTTATAAAACTTGCTGCAGAAAAAGTATGTACATTAGGAATGCTAATAATTTCATAGTCCTCTGGAGTGGAGTGAATGCATATTATTTTTAAAATACTTTATAAGCACAGTACTGACTCCGCATTTCATGGTATATTCTTTTTCATAAGTGGATCTTTACAACATACAGTCTAACTAGAGGAAAGTCATAATTGTTATTTATCTACTTGAGGTAGGGTAGAAGATGAAAAGCAAAGGACCATATCAGAGTAAAATATGCTGTTATTAATTTTCCTATAAGTGACACTTATGACTGCACAATAGGATTAAAAAAGAATCCTGCTGCTATAAGCACTCATCTTCAAAGATGCGGTATAGAAATCGTTTTACCTGAATACAATATTTTCTATAATAGAATAAATGGAATATTCAGTAACATGAAATATTTTTCTTTGTACAAAGTTAGATTGAAAAGAAAGTATTCCTTCAAGTGATTAGACTGAATTGCCTCCTGGAATCTCTCATATTAAAGTAGAAGGTATTTTCCATTCAAGTATCCATTGATAGATGTCTGGGATTATATCATTTTACATCACATGTTACCTGAAATTTGATCTTTCTGGGGAAAAAATGTTGGAAAATAAAAGAGAAATTATTCTGCTATTATGTACTGTGTACTTTTCTCTTCCTCACATGGATTTGAAAAAAACATTTTTCTCAATCTGTGTCAATCTTTGTAGCCATGCTAGAAAAGAAAACAGTTGAAAGGATGAACATGTAAATATAAAAATCATTAGCTAATCTTTGGCAGAAATGAAGTCCTTTAATAAGTTATTATGAGCATTTTTGTAGAGGAATAAAAACAGTATTTTACTAGTGAAATATGTAGCAAATAGAATTAATCTCTTTTTGCCTTTTTGCCTTTATGCATTAGTTCCTTACATATGAAGAATATTTTTATACATTACAAGCTGTCATTAAGTACTTCTGATTGATGAAACAAAATACATTCACATTCAGTAAATATTTTGTGTCTCTGTAAAATCTGGAGGTTTTATAATTTTATGTTGCAGCATCACACCTGATTACTTTCTTTCCTTTTTTTTTACGTTAAAACAATTTATTAAACTAGGAAGGAGAAGTTGGTAATTGAAATGACAATAAACAGTACCATTTACAGGAGCATCACAAACCTCAGAATGCTTAGGGACAGATTTAGCAAGTTAGACACAACACCTGAACAGTGAAAACTATACAATGTTTCAGAAAGAAATGAAGGAGACCTAAATAAATGGAACAAAATATTATGTTCCTGTACTGGAAGATATTGTTTTCATATCAGTTCTTTCCCAATTGATCTATAGAATCAATGCACTCTCGATAAAAATTCCAGCAGAAGAAAATTATAGAGTAATCAGGTATGTTGCATTACACCTGATTACTTTCTATACAGTATTTTATTCCTTCTCCAATCTCTATACCCATCATAGTCATCTGATGACTATCATCATCATCTTCTCTCAGCTCCCTAAATGGCCTCTCAGTATCTATGCTTTCTCCACAAGGTAACAACAGCGATCCCTCTAAAATGTCACATATGATTGTTACTACCCTGCTCAAACTTCAAAATCTTATTGTTTTTAGGAAACAAACCCAAGTTCTTAATTTTCTATAGAACAAGGTTCAACATGTCAAAGACTTTGTCTTTCTAGGCACCAGCCTCAGGGCCTTTGCACATGCTTCCCCTCCACTCAGTAAGGATAGTTTTCCGCTCCTTATCTAAAATGTTGTTTTCACCCTCATACCCACTTTTTTTCACAGCATTAAATATAATTTCTTGAGGGAAGTCACTACTTACTCCCCAGCCTAGACTGGGCACCCTTATATGACACACTCCCTGCACACTGCACCTTTCCTTCACTGAACTTAGAACAACTTAAATTATAAAAAATTTGCATAATTATTGTTGGATACTTTATTAGGAGGCCATAACGTGGATAAGAACAGGGCTTTGTTCTGTCCATTATTGTGTACAGAGTACCTAACATATAGGAGTCTCCCAAAGACTACTACTTGAATTGTAAATCCTTCCTCTCAGTGCTGCTAAAGCTTAGTATTAGTTATCAATTGCTGCTTACAAATTACCCTGAAAGATAGTATCTTAAGACAAGAAACATTTATTATCTCATAGTTTCTGTAGGTCAGGAATTCAGGCACACCTCTGACCTCTGGCTCAAGAGTCCCTCACGAAGCTGTGGTCAGTGTATCCACCAGGACTGCAGGCATCTCAGGTCTTCACTGTGAAAGAACACATTTCCCAAGTTCATAGACATATTTGTTGAGATTTGGTTCCTCATGACTGAGGTGCTAAGCTCATTGCTGGCTGTTGATCAGAAGCTGACCTCAGTACTTTGCCACATGGGTATATGCATATGGTACCTCATAACACTGCAATCTGCTTTAGCAGTATCGGCAAGGGAGAAGAGCCTCAGGACATTCCAGCAACATGGAAGTCGGTCTTTTTATATGTAGTTCTCAGAAGTGATGTCCCATCACTTTTGCTCTATGCTTTTGGCTAGAAGCATGTCACTAGATCCAACCCACACTCAAGGGGAAGGAATTACACAGTGGTCATTTCAAGAAGGAATCCCAATTACAACATTGCATTATTCGAAGAGGGAAACATCTTAGAAGCTGCTTACCACAGGTCACCCCATCTTATGAGAATTTTCTCATTTAGCACTTGACACTCCAGTCATCATTCCTTTTAAAGATCTTATTATTGCACACTTTGTACTAGAATGATTACAAACATACAGTCTGTCATACTAAAATCCAAATTTCCTGCAGGCAATACTTGATCCTCAGAGCACCTAGCACCATTCCGTGAACATAGAAGGTATTCAGCAACTATTTACTGAATGAGTGAATGAATGAATACATAGAAATGAAATATTTTTTTCCAATTTTTTAAAAAAGGAGCAACATAGAAAATCCCTTTTCCATTCTTTTTTAACGTTTAAAATACTTTTATTTCTTAACATGAAGATTATGAAGTTGTTAACTCCTCTTACATCCAACTGCATATATACACTGTGAATGTATGCCAGGCAATCGCCTGTTCTAAAGATTTGGGGGGAAGAGAATGAGTTTCATCTTAGGATAAGATTCAGATTTCATCCATTTTGTAAAAGAACATAAGTGTTTCATTTTTAGACTTCTTGTACAAATTCCTCACAGAATGAGGCTTCTTGGAAAGAAGATTTGTTTACAGTGTTGATAATCATGCCAGTACACTGTACTTTCAGGTTGAGAAACAGAGAGCAATATATGTGAGGCCACAAGATTACTCCATAACCGTTTTTTAAAAATTTAATCAGTCCTGCAAATTCTCAGATCTATTCCTCTAAGGGAAAAAAATGCTCAAATTTTACAAAACAATTGCCAATTCTTAAAAGGCTAAATTAGCATTAATGAAGAAAACAGTGGAGAAGGAAACACAAATGCCACCTGGAGAAGACAGATGTGGGAGCATCTTCTACAGTTTCTGCTCCTGCTTTCTGAGAGCAAATACCACATTGGTTGGATACTGGCAGATCATTTTTATAAACACTGAATACTGCTCTAAAGAAAGAACCAAAGCAGTTGGCATGTTATTAGCTGACTTAAAGCAAAATACGTGCATATCAATTTATATTGTATTCCAATGATTCTGTATTCTAATGATTTTGTTCTCTACATGAGAACAAAAATAAGTCTATAGAAACAGTACTGTATTCTGGAAAGGTTCCCAGAACCTTGCATACCTGATATTAACTTGTTTAGTGACACCAAGAGAATGATAGCAATAATGAACAGAGTACCTGACAATTATTACATGTGAAACAATAATATTGTTTTGAAAATAACTATTTTATACTTTCTAAACCTGCTCAAATATTAAAAATATTCTAATACTCCTAATGCATTATTTTTCAAAACCATTCATTCAAATACTTTTTGATGAATAGCTACTGTGTCATAGGTCAAGGTCATGGCACACATGGTTCTGTGTTCCAGGCAACTAGTCTCACTACCAAATGTCATATTTTTCTTTAACTTGTTTTCAAATATACCAAAGTATATTATCTAGTGTAGTAATCCTGGTGGGATACTAAATAAAGTAAATTAGTATACTAATTTTTTTTGTGTAGTAAAGTATATACTTGGATTTTGGAAAATTTATATTTTTATGATATGATTTTAAACAAGAATGTGTTATATATTTCTATTTGCTCTTATCTAGATGTGTGTTTTTCAATCCCTACAGTTTTACATGCATAGATTTTATATCTTTCTTGTAAACTTTTGCCAAGGAGCTTTTGTTGTTGCTATTATACATAGAATACATTCCACATTTCAATTTTTAGTGTTTACTACTTAGGATAACAGCTTAATATTTTAGTATTGCTCTATATTCAGTCACTTTAGTAAATTTTGTTAGGTTTCTTATTCCCCCAGATTGTTTTATACTTCCTTAAAGTATAATGTTATCCATCAGAAATAGACTGTCTATAGTTTTTACTCATTTTATTTAAAAATATACAATGTCTTTAGTAATATTGGATATTTTGAATCTTATATGTTAATATAAATTTATATTTTATTATGCAAATCTTTTATTTGGTTTTTTATTGCTATAAAAGCAATAGTGGCAATAGTGATGGTTCTGATCTAGTTCTTGATATTAATTTAAATGAATTTAGAAGTTTTTATTTTTGAATGATTCTTGCAATTCTGTAAATTAATTTTTTCATTATTATTATATTTTGGTGTAATTTACACAGGTCCATTAAACAAATCAGGTTGTTTTATAGCATTTTCCATATTCAAAATAATATATTTTAAATATTTCATATAGACCTCTAGCTGTGAAATCAATTTAGTCTAGTGTATTTCTTACCGATAGATTTTAAATCAACTTTTCCAATTTTATATTTTCCAATTACTCTTGTGTAAATATTAGTATTCTTAGTTCATCAACAAATTATTCAATTATAAATTTTCAGTTTTTTTAGTGCAGGGTTTTGTATTTTTTTCTAATCTTTATCTGTGGTTATACCTATTTTAATTTCTCTTAACATTTATATATTTTTCCTTTTTATTGTTTCTTCAGTCTCACAAAGCTTCTAAATGACATTCTCATCTTTAGCAAACCAGTGGTTATGTTTACTTTTCTTCTTTTCCTATTTATTCAACTTTAGTTCTTTGTAAAACCTTCAATTTCTATTTTCCTTAAATAAAATCAAAGCAATTTCTTAGTTTCTTTACTTTTTTCTTTAATTTAATAAGGAAGACAATTAAGTGTTCACATTCTCCTTTGAATATCATGTTGCTAATCATATGAAATGTGGTTAATTGATTTCTAGATAATTTGTAATACCAGTTTTGATTTTTTCTTTTTAATTCCAGGGTTTATACAGCGTTTTTTCTTTTTCTCTTTAAACAGTTAACATGTTATTGATCACCCTTTTTTGTTTTTAATTTTATTAGATTAAGATCAGAATATTTAGCTTTTAAAATCTTAGGGTTCTGAAAATTTAGCACTATTTGTAAATAATTAGATGTAGAAATAAATATATGTACAAATGTGTTTATGTATGTGGATGTGGATATACAGGTATTTATATGTATATTCTGGAATTATTCAATTCCTTTATGTTGTTAATTAGTTTATAATAACCTCCTCTGCATTTAACAGCTTTAATAAATGCTCCATTATAATTATTTATTCTATTCATTAAAACAGCAAATTTAAATGCCTAGTGTTACAAGTCCTGTTTAGGTATTGTGGAGACATCAATAAATGCACAAAATATTGAAACAGACCTCTCCATGCCTTTCTAATAGATTTTGCTCCATTGCCTTTGTTATTTGTTCCATGCAGAATTAGAACTGTCATATATTTATCAATTTTGCTTTGTGTTATTATATAATGTGTCCTTTTAATGACTTCAGTCCTCTAAATATTAAATGTCAGGCAGTTTCATAATCATGACCTACTTAGGTTTAGTTTGCATTATCTTTATGTCTTTGCCTTTTTACTTTGAACCTTTGTTTATCACATTGCTTCATTGTTTCTTTTAATCAGAACATATCTACATTTTCCCTAGCCTTTACATGTTTTCAATGAAACATGTTATACATACAGGAGTATATATAATGTATGCATAATTTTAACATTATATAGGGCCCTCTACTTGACATATGGAATCTCACTTAGTAATTTCCCTATATTCTCCATTTCCTACCCTTGTGGTCTTTATTTTTCTCCCTTCCCCCAAAGAGAATATTTTTCACGAATTTTTGTTATGATTTACTTTCACTTTTTTTTAAAGCAGTACATTTTTGTATCACTGAATAATAAATTGTTTATTCTTGCTGTTTTTCTTTATATAAAAGGTCTCATAATATTGATATTCTTTAGTGATTTTTATATTGTTATGATACATAATGGTTTTTTTTTTTTTTTTTTTTTTTTTTGGGGACGAGCAGGCTCAATGGCCATGGCTCATGGGCCCAGCCGCTCCACGGCATGTGGGATCTTCCCAGACCGGGGCACGAACCCGTATCCCCTGCATCGGCAGGCGGACTCTCAACCACTGCGCCACCAGGGAAGCCCCATAATGTTTTTAAAGTTTACCCTTATACATGTGACTGCTATGTAAAACAATTTATTCATATTTTATACTATTGTTGAAATCCTGTTTTTCCAGTATTATGCTATCACAAACTTTTTGGCATGTGTCTCCTGGTGAATATATGCAAGATGTTCTACTAGGAATGGAATCGTTGAGTAAGAAGCTATAGATATTCAATGTTATTAAATAACAACAAAGTGGTTTTCAGAGTTGTTAAACAAATTTACACTTCCACCAGGAGTGTGAGAGTTTTCTTTGCTATACATCCTTGCCAGATATTGCAAGCATTTTAATTCTTGTGAGTGTGGAACATCATCTTTTTCTGTGGTTCTCAATCTTTTGAAATTTGTTGTGATTTGATTTATGACCTAACAGATGAATAATTTTTGCTCATATTCCATATATACTTGGAAAAGAATGTGATTCTCTCTTTCCTCTTTAGTAAGAGGAACTACAGTTTTTTTTGTTTTTGTAGAGACAATTGCCAGCCAGAAAAAAGGTACATTTTTTTGGTGTGTTCCTTGCATTGATATATAAGCACAGACTGAAGAAAAATCATAATTAAAAAAAACCCCACAATCGAGTTAGCTGAAAAGGTTTAGTGTTCTTCAGCCTCTTTTTCTTCTTCTGACAGATTATGTGGAGGTAATAACTGGAGCTTCAGTGCTCCATGTGGGACATGAGATGATCTGGATGAAGGAAACCACGTGCCTGTGAGTGCAAGGGCTTGTGGAAACCTGGGCCACTGGAAGCGCTATGGAGCAATTGAGCAGCTTCGGACTACATACCTCTTGACATTTTTTCATATGAAACAGAAGTAAACTCTTATTTTGTTTAAGCCAAAATTATTATTTCTTCTCGTTATGTGTAGTTGAACTAATCGAATTATAGGCATTAAGTATTAAATTAAAGATTTTAAATCAAATTTATTAAGCTTTGAATTTGAATGAAAGGCTGAAAGTTGAAAGCTCATAGTTAACCTAAGCAAACAAGTGTGTTCCATTGTATAGAAACCCAAAAGCAAACTGCATACTTACAGAAAAAGGATATATCTTTTAGCAACTTAGGGGTTATCGACAACTGTTCGGTAGTGTGTGGTTTTGATAACTATCCCTTCAGTTTGCATTAAAAGAAGTATCATGATATCAAGAATTTTGTCAGGTAAAACAGTAATTTGCCTTTACTCTGAGAACTGCCTACCAACTAGTGCAAAATATACAGTTCTAAGCTCCATCTTTTAATAGGGATGTAAACACACTATAAAATATTTGAAAGAGATCATTTAGAAATGTACGTGGATTCAGGTGATACTGATACCTCTTTGTATATTGGAAGTTGTTTCAATGGGAATGAAGTATTATCGAGGGTGATTACTCACTAATAGTGTATTAGGCATTAATGAGTAGAATTAAAATCAATTGTTAGGAGTTTCAGATAGATCAGTTTGATTTTAACATAAAGACGGATTATGCAACAGTCAGAGCTGAACAATAATAAAATTAATTTCCTCTGGACATACTGTCTTTTCTGTCACTGGTGGTGATTTAGACCAAATAACCACATGGTGGAGATGTTGTAGAGGGAATTCCAGCATGAGACAGCTTGTTGGAATAGAGGACATTTAAGGTTACATCTAAATTCTGGAATCTATGAATTAATGTGTCAAATACATAGGGAAATGAGTCTGAAATTTGTTATTGATGTAATATTCAAATTCTTGTATCTCAAAATTTTTGTCCTACAGCTTAATTAAATTAAAAACTCTTTACTGGATATATTTGATGTAGAAACTTTTTATTATGCTGAACACTGACTTGATTTTTAAATTTATGTATACTTGTACATTTTATGTACCTGTCATACAAAAGCTCTAGAATCAGCACAAGGAGAGTGCTTTCATTTTGCAAATGTATAAAATACATAAAGTTAAAATGGTATTGAAGATAAATATTACAGAGAGAACAAAATAACCCCCAAAATGGGTCAGCACAAACTATCCAATTGATTAGATGCTTGCAGAAAACCACAGCAAATGGCAAAATCAATTCACCAATCAGCTTTGCAGTGTTTTATTTTAAACTCAGCCACCTGGCCAATTAGGCATATACTCAGTGTTTTTATGTCTTTCATTGAAGAAAGCATCATTTTCCTTTGGAAGCAGATGGTTAGTAGCTATTGATGGGCCAAATTTCACTAAGGTTCCTCTCCTATGCACAGACTAAATTTATGTCAGAATATGCTATTTTGAATCTTTTGAATGATTCAAAACTCAGACAGAAGCCTTGGCAAGTTGATAGTTGGTTATAGGTTTTTGTGGCTAAGAAATTGCTCAATAATATGTTAATGCTGTGATTCTCCATTGTTATTTATACAATATTCCACACAATTTACTTAAAAAAAATAGCTTATACCTCAATTTGAGAAGTAAAATTTCAAATTATTCTCATTTTAGATTTTGTTAAAATAAAGAAAAATGAGACGACATTACAATTTTTTGGAAAACCAGCCTTCAAACCAAATTTGTGCTGAGGTCAAATTCTGTTTGTTTGTACTCAGCTATCCAGTAATCAGTGACTCCAGTTGAAAGTTTCAAATAGCCGAGTATCAGAGCATTCTAGAACTGAGAGTGAAATTAGAGATCATTTACTCTGATTCCTTAATACAAATAAAGGATCATATGCCTAAGATTTTAAAGATCAAATCTACAATGCAAAATCTCACAAGTTCCTCAGGTGATATTTTAATCTTGCACAATTGCCCATCCCTACAGAAGGTAGAAATATTTTAAATTACTAATTTCAGTATGATTAAGAGGGTTAAAATGGTTGATTAGAACCATAGTTCATTGAAGAGAAACTACACCAAGTAATGGAACTTCCATTACGCCATTAAAAAGGTTTTCCCTTGATCTTGCCATCAATTATGCTTGGATACTAGTCTAGGGAAATACTGCTTCAGTGCTTGATAACTTTCTAGTTAAATAATGTTCAATTTTTTTTTTAAAGGCTTCTTTTGATTAGATATTTTGGTGACATTAGCATTCTGTTGTCAAAATTTACTTTTGAGTATGCATATGAGGTAAGATTTATAGAAATACAGAAACCAAGAAGCAGAAACTACTATTTCACTGCCTTTGACATGCTTATGGTCTGAGCTTTAAACATATTTGTAAGGCCATAGCACACACATATAGCAAGAATTCAGCTCAAGTTTGTGAATGAATGAGAGACTGAATAGATGAAAAGAAAGCATTCAATACCCTACTGACCCTAGCCAAAAATATCACACATAAAATAGAAAATGTTTGATAACTCCAAAATAGACTAAATGATAAATTCCAAACTGAATAAATGTTCTGAAGAAAAATGAAATCATAAAAGTACTAGATGAAACACTGAGAAATTGTTTTATAAACTCATATTGAAAAAGGTAGAAAACTTAAAAGACAGATGAAAACAGGTTGCAAATCTAGGGGAAAAAGGTGGAAAATATATCACCAAAGACTAATTTTCTTTATGTGTAAATAGCTCTTAGAAAAAACAACAATAACAACTGACCAGCATAATAGAAAAATGGAAAATTAGCATCAAGAGGCAATGAGAAGGAAGGGAAATACAATCTCTTCAAGTTATAAAAACTTGCTCAACCTTACTCAATAATGACAAAATTTATAAGTAAAGCCATACTGAGATTCCATTTTTCATCTGTAAGTCTGAAAAATTAAAAGCCACATTTGATAAAACACTCTTCTGGCTAGCTGTGGGGAAAAAAGTAGTCCTATGTATAGTTTTGGGGAAGTGATTTGATAGTATCAGTCAAGATTACATTTAAATATTCTCTTTGATTCAACAATCATTTTATTCCAAAGATTCACTCTTAAAATTGTAAAATGTTATACATAAAGATTTTTTATTACATTATTGTTTGTACCAGCAAAAGATTGGAAAATCACCAATGAGGGATGAATTCATTGAATTATGCTACATCCACACAAATACTATGCAATTGTTACAGTGAGGAAACTTTATGTATTCTTAAAGAAAATTTTCTAAAAACAGAAAATTGTCAGGCAGTTAGCAAAAGAAATTGTGATACATTAGCTAGGAAATATGGAAGGAATTTATATATTGATTTGGAGCTAAACTTTCTGAGTTTATCCTGGTTCTACCACTTAACTATCTGAGAGACCTTGTGCAAGATAATAAAATTTCCTGTGGCTTAGTTGTCTCATTAGTAAAAAGCAGATAATAATAACACCAATATACTGAGGATTAGACTCTTGGCACAGTTCTTGGTATATAATAAGAGCTATATAATTGTTAGTCTTACTATAATAATTATTAATTCTTCTAATTATATAATATTTTCTTATAATATTATATAATTACTGTGTATCAATAATATTTTATTACTATACAATATTTGTAAGCATCATGACCTGGGCTCAGGAAAAATAGTGGAACTATTACTAGAACAAGAGAAATAGATGCCAGGAAAATCAACAGAAGTCCAATACACAAGGCTTGTATACTCCTGTCTGATGCAATCTACCTCTGTGCTATTTTACTCTGACCTGCCAGTGAGGGAGGAGGTTTATTCAGTATCTTAAAACTATCATCCCACACAGGTAACATCTATGGATTTTTCCAACCACCTCATTCAGAGAAATTTAATTTTAGCACAGTACTTTCAGGGTGGTTCCTAAAATTTTAAAAGAAAGTTTCCTTATAGATATTCAATTAAACTTCTTAACCAATGCTTTCCATCTCATCTACTACCCCTTTCTTCTGGATTATTTTATTCTCCTTTCCTGAGGTTTCTGAAAAGATGATTCTCAAACCTTAAGTTCACTAAGCCCTTAACTATGGTTCAAGATGAACCACTCTAGTTCAATGAAAGACCAAGTTCTTATTTAGTGCCCAGTTCCCACTCTCTGCTCAAACTAAACCCACGATAACCTCATCTGATTCTTCAAGTTATCATTTAATCCTCAATCTTGAGATTTTCTTGTTGCTCTTTTTATTTTTTCCATTGCTAGTTAAAGTTATACCTAGGTTTTCTTTTGTCCTTACTTATATTTTGTATTTTTGCAATTATCTTCTCCCTTTAGTAAGATAACTTGGGCCCATTTTTTACTCATTGCTTAGGCTAGGATAATCTAGTCTATGGAAACAGTCTTTCTTTGTAGATTGCATAAAGATTGATTTATCATCCCAGACTGATCACACACCATGGTGCATGCAATGGTCCTGTCATGTTGAACTAGAAATCTAGTTTTGTATTAGGTACACCAGCCCGTACTGAGGTGAAGATGCAAGACAATTTCCTCACTTTGTAGGTATTTTTCTTTATGTTTGAACTATTTCACAATTAGTTTTATTTAATCAGGAGGGGGAAAATACCTGAAAATTTTGAGTTGGTAGTTCCAGAAGTCCTTAAATGTGGGTTGGTTTAAATGGTTCATGAAGAAATTTAGTGAAAGCTTGCCCACATATTGCAATTTTGAAAGAACAAGAAGCTAAGTTCACAGTCAACTGAACAAAAGTAAGGATTTCAAAACATCTGAGGACTTTCAAGATGCGAATGCTATCATGGGATAAGTGAATCGATATTGGAGATGAATCTCATTTTAGCTACTGTAAACCTGCTGGACCATTTCCTGAGATATTGTATAAAGCAATTGAAGATGGCGTAGTATAATGTTGAACAGTTATACTCAAGCACTCTCTATTACAAAGAATTTTCAGAAAAGTAACAGTTAAAAATTTTGTCCTGTGTATATATATGGCATGATTCCCCTGGTTTGCTCTTCTACCAATATCTTCAGTGGTACTTATTTTTAAAAAAATGATTCTGGAGTTAAGAAGTAGAATGTTTCCTTTCTAAAGGAATGAAAATAAAAGGATAAAAAAAGAAAACATTTAATTTTTTTCTTATTTCTAAATGAATGCTGACATAGTAGATGATATATAATGGGTTTAAATTAAGGGATATAACACTATAATGTATATCTACATATTTTTAAATACCAAAATGTTTTTAAAGCATCTTACTTCCTTGAAAATTCAAATTTTAATTTTGTCTTTTAAATGCTGTTTTGTGACACCTGGAATAGCAGTTTTAGTAATCTCTAAATGCAGACATAAAGTCTTACCCTTTTCTGATTGATTTCAAATGAACCACTTAAATTAGAGTTCCTTTATAATTTAGTCTCATAACTTACGAGGTTGTATTTTGGTAGAGTGGGTCAAACAGCCCTTTCTATTGCTCAGTTTGCCACGGACAAGTGCAGTGTTAAAATTGTGGAATGGGTATTTTGGGGTCACTGATTTAAATCAAAGGGGTATTAATTCTGGCACATTTAAATTCTTCACATGTAAATCTGAAGTGCAGGGTAGCTGGGTAGGGGAGAGAGACCCTCAATCATTTTGTAACAGTAAGCATTTAAGTGGCTAACTCACAGAACAGGTGTCAATGAAATTTTTCTTTAAAAAAAAACCTGGGAAGAAAGAAGGGCAGACTGTTTGTAAAACTGAAGTCAGAATATCCTAGAATTGTTGTTCAGTGGTTCAATGTAAAAGGAACCCAAGTCAGGGGCTACGGACTACGGTTCAACTGAGATCCTAGTTGAGCTGGAGGAGAGTTACAGCTTTTGTTTTGCCCTCATTATTGTTTTGGGTATGACTGCGAGTTTAATGATGTTGGCACAAGGCCTGAAATGCAATTTGCTATTTTTATTACTCTCTCAATATGGTGCATTAAGATCCTCAATACTTTTCAACAAATGTAAAAAAAAAAAAGAACATTTTTTTTATATCAAGCTCTGTAGAAATTAAAACAGAAATGTCTAATGTGCATTCTTCAATGCTATAGTCTAGATTAAAGCATTTAAGTTAATCTAACTTATTAACTTAAAACTATGATGAAAACCTAAACTGTATAGAGATATATGGTTTCTAGGATTGTTTCCAGGGAGTTTTTCAAGACAAGGCTCTTTTTTCTGTATCTGTACTGCAAAGGTAAAAAACAGAAGCAGAAGAGAAGGCCTTGTTCTTGTCTCAGTATTTGCTGCTTTGTTTCTGGCTGGAGATAAACAAGATCCAGTTAACTAACAATCAGAGGTCAAATAAAAATAAAACAGGAAAAATTGAAAAGGGATAAAATAATTTACAATTTTGATATCATTACTACTTGATGGCTTCTTATCCCTAATTATGGCACATTAAAAATACTAATATTTATTAAAGACCAAGATTTACCTCAGTCATTATACCACAGATCCCTCAAGTTTAAAGCATGGCATTGTTTCCAGAAATTTCCTTTCCTCTTTTAATATCAGAAATTACCAAATTATACCATGCAAAGTGATTTTGAAAATTGCTTGTAATTGAGGAAAATGTGTGGCTTTTGCCCAAATTTTCCACGTAATTACTCAAATTCTTCATTTGGCTTTTCTCTAAAATCCCAGCATAATAGTATTTTAGGTCACCTTTCTTTGGGGGAAAACAAAAGGGCTTGAAGTTTTAGATCTTAAGTAGTATATCAAGTTTTGCTAAACTGGTGGAGTTTAACAGTGATTTAAATGCAAAGTCCTTATGAATTAGAGTTACCAAAGAAGCAGTATTGTAATTAGATTACATTGTTTGCTGTTGTGAACCATTTGAATTCTTCCTGTCAAAACTCAACTAGTGTTCATCTCTTTTTATATGCTAACTTTAATAATTTACTGTTGTTCATAGAAATTTCAGCTGATTTCATTGTGTTCGGTTTGGTTGTGTGTTTGTAAAGTTGCTAATTTTCATAACCTCAGTCTCTGTGTCTTTACAGGAGGAGTCAGTAAACTTTTAACGTAAAGGGGCCTGACAGTAAATATTTCATGATTTGCTGGCCATAGGGTCTCTGATGCAACTTTTTTTTTTTTTGCGGTACGTGGGCCTCTCACTGTTGTGGCCTCTCCCGTTGCGGAGCACAGGCTCCAGACGCGCAGGCTCCGAATGCGCAGGCTCAGCAGCTCCGCGGCATGTGGGATCCTCCTGGACCGGGGCACGAATCCGTGTCCCCTGCATCAGGAGGCAGACTCTCAACCACTGCGCCACCAGGGAAGCCCCTCAGGGAAGCCCTCTGATGCAACTGTTTAACTCTTCTGTTGTCTGGCAAAAGCAGCCACAGATAATCCTTAAAAGAATGGTGTAAATATGGTCTAATAAAACTTTATTTACAAAAACAGACAGCAGATGGATTTGACTTATAAGTCTTAGTTTGCTGAAAACTGCTTTAGCTCTTGTGAGCTTCAGGGCAGGGACAAGAATTTTTACAATTCTTTTAAAAAACACTATCACTTACACAGTGCATGGACTTTGTACTTTATTAATAGAATATAATTATTGATATAGGTATTTATATGAATGATCTTGTTCCATGTAAAATAACTTGAATTAATGTCAAGTATTATTATCAATATTTAATTAGCTGTTAATATAATCTGAAAGAAGAATAATATTCTACTTTATACTCCAGTAAAGTTTTTCTAAATTTAATTGATTATGCTTTTATTTAGAAAATTGGATCTTTGAGAGTGTGTTATACATGACAAATATACACGAATATGTGGTTCTTCTCCATTTCTGGGTATCAGAGAGCTTACAATTTCCCACCCATCTGAAGTTAGGCACAACCACATGCCAAGCTCTGGCCAATGAAATGTATATACTGTCAGTGGGAATAATAATAATCCTTGACATATGTACTATTACATGCCAAACACATGTAAGTGTAAGTGCCAAACATTTGTAAGCAAATTATAAGTATTCTCTCTTAACTCATTTCAGCACAAAAAGAAACATACAGGAAATTCCTGGGTAAGGCCTACCATATTACCTGAAAACTGCATTTATCACAACTTTGGGCTATGTTTAAATAACAATTGTGATAATGATAATCGTGTACAGATTTGTGGTGATTACAATTTGTGTTAGCTTTTTTCTGAGCCCTTTATATATATTAATTATATACTCACAAAAAGCTTATGAGTTAAATACTACTACTAAATCAACTTTACTGAAGAAATAGTGAAAGCACAAATTCCCCAAAGTCACATAATTGATAAGTGGTAAGATCAGGTTTGAGCAGAGCAGACTCATAGCAGAGCCCATACTTGAACTATTAAAATATATTCACTAGTTGTTACAAACTTTCTGTCATACAGATGGGGATTTATAACAAAAGTCTTTATTGTGTTTGTCATTATTTGACATTAAAATGTTAAAAATTAACTTGTATTGATAATCAAAAACTTTAAATAAGTATAATATTTCTTAAGCTGGCAATATTTTGATTAAAATAATTTTGGAAATAAACGTTCAGCAGTAGAGGATTAGCTATATACAGGATGCTTTACTTCTAAGATGAAATAATATAAAACCATTAAAAATGCTGTAGTAGAAGAATGTGGATCTGGGAAAACTATTCACCATTTATTGAAAAGTGGAAGAAATAGCTTACCAAATAATATATTGTTTCATATGTATAAAAGATATACACTGGCTGTGAGCTGGTATGTTGTTCACAATTGATTCACTGGGAGGAAAAAGATTTCCACATCGTTAATACTTACACCTTGGCTGCTTTCAAGTTACCTATGTAAAATCTGTAAGCTGCCAGATCTGGGCAGAGAACATACACTTAGCTTTTGCAAGCCAGTGTGAGCTGGCTCTAGCATACCACATACTAATTGTAAGTGTAATAATTTCTGGATGGTGGGAAAATAGGTGTGTGAGTTCAGGTCCTCTAAGAGGAAGTTGTGAAGATAAGTTTAAAATATAAGAGACTCAGTGAGGGGGAGTCTGTGAAGGAAAAAGGGGAAGGGAACTGGAGAAGGTAAGGGGAGAATCCTCAGACCATGTGGTAGGACACTGCCTGTGAAGAGAAACGGGGATGAAAGGACTGGGTAGGAAGAGGCTTAGACCTCAGACCTTAGCATAGGTCTGGGAAAATCTCTACTAGGACGATGGGGAACCCCCAAGTAAAAGTTGTCCTTTAGAGGAGATCTCTGTCCTGCACGAATGCCAGTAGTAGTATTCTGGCTGTGCTCAGCCCTTGGCTGAGAGAAGCGAGGGGAAGAATGACCCTACTTGAATTAATGTGGTGGAAGATCCAAAAGGGATCTGTAAGTGGGGCTGTCAGTCAACTTTACTCCCATGACAATTTCTCTTTCTTTCTTTTTTTTTTTTTTCTTGTGGTACGCGGGCCTCTCACTGTTGTGGCCTCTCCCATTGCGGAGCACAGGCTCCGGACGCGCAGGCTCAGCGGCCATGGTTCACGGGTCCAGCCGCTCCGAGGCATGTGGGATCTTCGTGGACGCGGACTGGGGCATGAACCCGCGTTCCCGGCATCAGCAGGCGGACTCTCAACCACTGCGCCACCAGGGAAGCCCAGCAATTTCTTTTCCTTGAAAGTGGTCTGAGAGGCTTACTTCCATGGCCTCCACAATAGATGTCTACTTTTTTCCTATTATCTTTCCATTGTTTTTGTTCACCTTTTCTATAGCCTCTTGATTTTATGAAGGAATTTTTTTTTTAACTGTTAAAACTTCAAGTTGTGTTTGGATTCCACCATTCATTCATTTACTATTCATTTAGTACTGATCAGATATCATGCACTGTACAATTTCTCCTCATAGTGAACTATTACCTGAGTCTTCAAAGTTTATAAAGAACTTTCATGGATACTAACTTAATATAAGGTAATATATTAATATTGGGCTGGCCAAAAAGTGCATTTGGTTTTTCTGTAACATCTTACAGAAAAACCCAAATGAAGTTTTTGGCCAGCCTAGTATAATGTGGTACATTAATATATTATATTATGTATTGCTATAATACATATAGCAATATAATGTGTATTAATATATTTATATTTCCTTGAATAATTTTATTAAGTGGATAACTATTGCTCTCCATATTTAAATTAAAAATCTGAAAATCGAAAAATGTGTGACTTTACTAGGGTCTCACCAGCTAATAAAAATGGAACCAATATTCACACATAGGAAGTTGTATCTTAGATATCTTGATTTTTTTCCATGCTTTAATATTAAAGATCACACTGGATTCTGTTGGTTTTATATACATTATGCCTGGGTTTCAAGCCTAACTCTGTGATCTACTGTGTGACTTTGGGCTAAGTCACAAAATCTCTCTGGGCCTTGTCATCACATCCTTTACATGATGATGATAGTTACTACTTCATCATGTTGGCACAAGCATCAAATACTTGTAAATACTTGCAAAGCACTTACTCTTGAAATACACTTCCATGTAAAGCATTTTGAAGAATGCCTGGCACATACTGTATGTGTATGTAACAAAACATGTTAATGAGATTATTATCACGTAATAGGTAAGAAAACTAAGTTTTGAAATATTAAGTAATTCTTCCAAGGTGAAGGAAATGAATATGTAATTATGGTTTTAAAAAAGAAAGGCTCAGCAAATGCAACTTAGTGAGGTACAGTAAGCCAATGAGCCATGCAACCTTGGCTAAGGCATGCTCCCCCTCTGGACCTTCATTTCCTATCTGTGCAATGTGGTGTCTGTACTAGACAGTCCTCAACGTTCTTCCCAGGTCTATGGTTTTATGGATATCAAATTAAGAATTTAATTTGATATCATTAAACTCTGAGAAAAAAATTTCAGTTTGATTTTGTTTCAGGGAAAAAAATCTATAAAATATTTAATATAAAATACCAAAAGATCAAAATTACCAACATGCATTCAATTATTATATTTCTAAAAACCACAAAGAGTTTAAAAGAAACTTAGTTCAAATATGTATAAAAGATTACATAGTATGGAAGATAATTTGAATTTTTTAATTAAAATAAATAATGTGTACCAATATATTCAGGAATTTTCTTCAATAACTTTGCAGTTGAAAGTTGTTGGGAAGTGTTGGAAACGGTAACACCTACAGGGGAATTTTAGACAGTATAATTCTTGCTGAAAAAGCTTTGTGATTTTTTTTCCATTGCTGTATGTTCAGTGTCAAATCCAAAAGTCTTGGTTAACATAATAATACTGTTCAAGAGTTATAGTGAAAAAAAACTGCCGTTTAATCTTTAAAATTCTGATATTCATGCTAATATATGAATACATTAAATTATTTTCTGCTTAATTAGGTTAAATTGTTTAAGGCATGCTATGTGTAGGACTAAAGTTTTAAATTCATAGCTTGATAATGATAAAGTGATAAAATATGCATAGCATACTTTACTAGCCTATAACTGTGTCAGATACTACACGTACTCTATCATTGAAATCTCACAGAGGATCTTTGAGGGAAATCCTATTGTTACTTCCATTTCCCAGAGGATACGAAGGAATCTGTGAAACCATACTAAAAGCTACCATTTATTTATTTATTACTTGTCTATGTCCTGTGAAACAATGTACAATACAATAAAAGCAGGTGCTTTCAGTGATACCCTGCCCTGCCTGAGATATGCCAGCCAGACTTCATCTGCATCTCTTTGCCTTGAATCTTTTCTGGGGCCAGAGCCCACTCGGAAAGAAATTTTCTGAGAATTAACATCCCTCCCTCCTCCACACACCTACCCACACACTATAGCATGCCTCAAATAACATCCCAGCCCCTCACTCTTCAAATGGATTAACTCAGAATATTCCTGTTCGGGACAGCGTTATTAAGCTCCACCCACCCTCAGTATTATTTTCTAGATAATGAAAACTTAATTGGCTACCTTTCCTTCTCTATCTCATTTCATTTATCCCCTTGTTGTTTGTACCAGAGTTTCCTGCAATTATTCCCAAATAAACTTATTGTGTTAGAACCCTTGTTTCAGATTGTTCTTCTGGTAGAGTCTAAGCCAAGACAACATATTATTCAATTCTTATAATAACTCTGAGGAGTAGACATTATTTTAATTTTACAGAAGTGGAAATAGGCTTAAGGAAGTTAAATGATTGTATTCAAGTTCATACATCTGTTAAAAGCAAGGGTCTAGTCATATCTTTGCTGTAGTTTGTAGAATCTAAGCTCATAAACACTATCCTACCTGCCCCCTTTTCAAATAAATGGATTGAAGCTCTTTACATGGAATAGGACAAATACCATTACCACAAAAAAACCATTCATAACACAGCTTAGATACATTGTGCTAACTTTAAAACAAAGGGAAACAGATTTAATAGTCCAAAAAGCCAATATCTCTTTGCTGTATCTGATTGTGACTATTAATTACAGTTAGCTAATGATCAGTGTTCTTCATAGAATAATACACACTTATTCTCACTTGCCGGCAAAATCTCAGGTAACAAAGATATTTTTCAGAAATACAATGGAAGACTGATACATCTTCTCTCATCAAATTAGGTCACTGATGAAATTGAAAATTATGAACCTTTTTCTTTAGAATGAAATCTACTTGAAGTCAAAGAAGCATAAGTATCAAAGGAAGTATTAAACCAGAAAAAAATGTAGAATTCTTGATACCACTTTTCAGTATTTTCACTAAGATCAGGTTAAGAATTTTGGAGAATAGTTCATCTTTTCCTTTCTTGTCCATTCAATAAATGTCTCAAAAACAATAAACAACATATATTTACTCTTGAATACATGATCACATGTGCACTTTCTACCAAAGTTAACTTTGGAGAAAAGATTGAAAAAAATGTATAACTTGTTGAGTGAACCCCAAAGTTAGAATTTCAGTCTCTAAATTCACAAGCCATTTCACTGAGCTACCTTGTGTTATTTAAAGTAGATGCATTGATTTACTAATGGATTTTACTTCAAAGTACTTAGGATGACTTGTGCTATTTCTACTTTTTTTGCCAGTTTTACTGAGTGAATTATATGAAAATTCAAACAGTGTAACTAGAAAAACATAAAAGAAATTTGTGAACATATTGAGTCTATGTGTTTAGACTGAATAGATGACTTAGACGGTAAAGATGTTCTGAAAGTTCCGAAGTTCCACGGAAAGGTTTTGCCAGGTCTCCAATTCTTTTTCAATCTACATTTTCTTTGTTCAAATTTTTTCTTTTAGTTCCTTTTTAAATTCTCCGTTACAAATATACTTTTAAATAATAATAGCAGACACATACAGCACTTATTATATTTAAGGAACATATTTAAGCATTTTATTAATCATTTAATTATTACCATCTTATTTATTCAGCAAAATTATTTTTACAGTAATATAATTATTATCTACATTTGAGTAAACCAATGTAAGAAATGTGAGAAAAGTCAAAGCAGTCTATGGCAGCCAGCAACTGTTATGAGACTATCTGCTAGATTTTGGTGTTGTTAGAAGTTGGCCTAGAACAGAAAGTGAAAAGTGAAGAAAATAACTGATAATAAGTATTACTTCATGAGGTGAGAGTTTGGAAAATTATTTCTAGGAAAGCCACTCAAGAAAGAAACCATGAAATATTCCACTGATACATGATATTTAAAAAAATTAAACAACAAAAACCTTCAGAATTAATGAACATTTACAACTATTCTGATTAGGATGAATAATTTATGTTTCTTTTTTAAAGCAAAATTCATTTGATTATGTAATATATTACTGACAATGATCTACATTTTTTCATATACAAAATTATAATTATGATTCCAGTACAAATAAATTTTTTATTGAAATGTATTTGATTGATAATATTATATAAATTATAGGTGTACAGTATAGTGCTTCACAATTTTCAAGGGTTATACTCCATTTAGAGTTATTATAAAATATTTGTTATATTCCCTGTGTTGTACAATATATCTTTACAGTTTATTTTATAACTAATAATTTACACAACTTAATCCCTTACTCTAAATTTCCCCTCCTCCCTTCCCTCTCCCAACTGGTAACCAATGGTTTGTTCTCTGTATCTGAGTGTCTGCTTCTTGTTTTTATTCACTAGTTTTTTGTATTCTTTAGAGTCCACGTATAAGTGATGATACCATATAGTATTTGTCTTTCTATGTTTGACTTATTTCACTTAGCATAATGTCCTCTAATCCATCTATGTTGTTGCAAATGGCAACATTTTGTTCTTTTTTATGGCTGAGTAGTAGTCCTTTGTGTGTGTGTATATATATATATATATATATATACACATACACATTATATATATACATATATATGTGTGTATAGACATATATATGTATATATATACATATATATGTATATATATGTGTGTGTATATATATATATATACATATATCACATATATATGTGTGTATATATATATATATATATATATATATATATATATACACACACACACACACACACACATACATACACCACTTCTTTATCCATTCATTTGTTGATGGACTCTTAGGTTGTTTCCATGTCTTGACAATTGTAAATAATGCTGCCATGAACACTGGGGTGCATGTATCTTTTCAAATTAGTGTTTTTGTGTTTTTCAGATGTATCCTCAGGGGTGGAATGGCTGGTTCAAATGGTTAGTTCTATTTTTAGTTTTTTGAGAAACCTCCATACTGTTTTCCACAGAGGCGGCACCAATTTACATTCCCACCAACAGTGTATGAGGGTTTCCTTTTCTCCACATTCTCTCCAACATTTGTTATCTGTGTTCTTTTTGATGACAGCCATTTTGACTTTTCATTGTGATATCTCATTGTGGTTTTGATTTGCATTTCCCTGATTAGTAATGCTGAGCATCTTTTCATGTGCCTGTTGGCCATCTGTAATTTCTCTTTGGAAAAATGTCTATTCAGTTTTTCTGCCCATTTTTTTTTTTTTTTTTTTTTTTTTTTTTTTGTGGTACGCGGGTCTCTCATTGTTGTGGCTTCTCCCGCTGTGGAGCACAGGCTCCAGATGCGCAAACCCAGCAGCCATGGCTCACGGGCCCAGCCGCTCTGCAGCATGTGGGATCTTCCCGGACCAGGGCACAAACCCGTGTCCTCTGCATCGGCAGGCGGACTCTCAACCACTGCGCCACCAGGGAAGCCCCTTCTGCCCATTTTTTAATCAGGTTGTTTGTTTTTTGGGTGTTGAGTTGTATGAACTGTATATGTATATTTTGGATATTAACCCCTTATCGGCCTTGTGATTTGCAAATATTTTCTCCCATTCAGTAGGTTGTCTTTTTGTTGTTGTTGAAGGTTTCCCTTGCTGTGCAAAAGCTTTTAAGTTTAATTAGGTCCCATTTGTTTAGTTTTGCTTTTGTTTCCATTACTCTGGGAGAAAAATCCAAAAAACTGTTGCTGCAATTTATGTCAAAGTGTGTTCTGCCTATGTTTTCCTCTAGGAGTTTTATAGTATCTGGTCTTACATTTAGGTCTTTAATCCATTTTGAGTTTATTTTTCTATATGGTGTTAGAAAATGTTCTAATTTCATTCTCTTACCTGTAGCTGTTCAGTTTTCCCAGTGCTGCCTCTTCTCATATATTCTTGCCTCCTTTGTTATAGATTAGTTGACCATAAGTGCATGGGTTTATTTCTGGGCTCTCTATTCTTTTCCATTGATCTGTTTGTTTGTTTTTCTGCCAGTACCATACTGTTTTGAGTCCTATAGCTTTGTAATACAGTCTGAAGTCAGGGAGCATGATTCCTCCAACTCCATTTTTCTTTTGCAAGGTCATTTTGGCAATTATGGGTCTTTTGTGTTTCCACACAAATTTTAAAATGATTTGTTCTTGTTTTGTGAAAAAGTGCCATTGGTATTTTGATAGGGATTACATTGAATCTATAGACTGCCTTGGGTAGTATGCTCATTTTAACAATATTAATTCTCCCAATCCAAGAACACAGTATATCTTTCCATCTGTTTGTGTTGTCTTCAATTTCTTTCATCAGTGTCTTATGGTTTTTTAAGTATGGGTCTTTTACCTCCTTAGGTAGGTTTATTCCTAGGTATTTTATTCTTTTTGATGTGATGATAGATGGGATTGTTTCCTTAATTTCCCTTTCCAATAGTTCATTGTTAGTATATAAAAATGCCAATATAATTTTTAAATGTTATAGAGGATTTGTTTGTATTATATTTTCCAAAATAACCTAAGTAGTATGAAAAAACTTGTATCAAAAAAGTAACATTGATATTTATATAATATTTACAACAATATTTATAATACTTAGTAATAATATTATTATATTAAAATAGTTGTATTAGAAGCATTAATAATATATGTACATCTTTGAAACTCTGTATGATTTTTAAAGACAGATTGGGATACAGTAAATTACACACATTTATACTGAGCACTTTGATAATTTTTCACATATATATACACCCATGAAACATCTATGTATGCATATCTGTATATACTCATGACACCAACACCACAATCAAGACTATGAAATCAGAGATCACACCAAAATGTTTACCATAATCTAAAGATTTCACAGTCCTCAAACCTTTCTCAGTCTTCACACAAACACAACTGCTATTTATTACTATAAACTTTTCATTTTCTAGCATTCTTTAGAATTGTATACAAATGGAATCACACCGTATGTATGAAGATACATTTTCTATCCTTACTGAATTGTTCTCTACTTGTTCCATCAATTATTGAAGTAGTGATGTTTAGATCTCTAACTATAATTGTGGTTTGTGTGTTTCTCTTTAAAGTCCTAAAAGTTTTGTGTCACGTAGAATATTGTTTTTTGAATTTCGAATATCAGAAACAAAGTCTTTTAGAATTATTAGGTTCTCTTGATGAATTGATACATTTATCAATTGAAATGACACTCTATCCATAATAATATGCTCTACTCTGACAACTCTTCATCTGATATTGATACAGTCACCCGAGATGTGTCTATTTGCACGTGTGGGTTAGCATGGTGTATTTTTTCCCTATCCTGTTACTTTTAAACTATTTATCTTTACAACTAAAGAGGGTTTCTCAAAAGCAATATATATTTTGTTCTTACAGTTTTATCTGATCTGATAATCTGTGTCTTTTAATTATAGTACTTATACCACTTATATTTAATGTTATTATTTACATAATTGGCTTTACATCTACCATATCACTATGTTTCTTATTTGACACATAACTTAGTTCTCTATTTCCACTGTTTATGCCTTTTTTGGATTAATTTTATAATTTAATAAATTCCATTTTATCAACTTTATTAGATTTTTAACTGTAATTCTTTGCCTATTTTTAATTACTAATTTAGGATTTATAGCATACATCTTTGAATTATCACAAATAAGTTTATATCACTTTACATATAGAATAACAGCCTTACAATAATAGTTTCATTTCCACCTTCCATGCATTTATGCTGTATTTGTCAACATTTCATTTCAAATGTTATAAATCTCAATCTGTATTGTTATTATTTTTCTTTAAACAGTTAACTTAAAATAAACAAAAATCTTTTATATTTATCTTCCAATGCTCTTCATTCCTTTGTGTAGTTAAAATTTCTATCAAATATGATTCCCTTCTACAAGAAATAAATTATTAAAACTATAATTCAGATAGGCTGAAGATTAATTCATTCAGCTTTTCTATGTCTGAAGAAAGTCTTCAGTTCGCTTTCGTTTTTGAAACATATTTTCTGAGTATAGAATTCTATGTTGCCTGAGATTTTTTATTGTTGTTTTTGTCTTTTTTTCATTGAGCACTTTAAATATATTGCTCCATTATCTTCTACCTTGCACTTTTAGTATAAGAAATCTGCTGTCATTTGTATCTTCACTCATCTGTGATAATTTCTTCTCTCTGATTTTTGTAACATTTTATTTATATTTGATTTTAATCTTTGGTGTAGTTCTCATTACATTTGTTATACTTGGAGTTTATTGAGCTTATTTTATCTACAAGTTTACTGTTCTTAACAAATATGGAAACATTTCAGCCCTTACCTTTCAAATATTTTCACTGCTCCTTCAATCCTCCTGAATTCTAATTACATGTATATTACACTCCTTGAATACGGCCCACAGTTTACTGATGGTCTTTCAATTTTTTTCAGTATTTTCATCTGTGTTTAATTTTGGAATGTTTCTATTGTTATTTCTTCAAGTTCATTAATTTTTATTTTGCAGTAGGTAATATTCTGTTAATATCACACAATGTATATTTTATTTCAGCCATGGTACAGATTAAATTTAGATTTTCTTTATATCTCCTATGTCCTCTTCTTTACATGTTTAATATATATATATATTTTTTTTTCTGCAGTACGCGGGCCTCTCACTGTTGTGGCCTTTCCCGTTGCGGAGCACAGGCTCCAGATGCGCAGGCTCAGTGGCCATGGCTCACGGGCCCAGCCACTCTGTGGCATGTGGGCTCCTCCCAGACAAGGGCACAAACCCGCATCCCCTGCATTGGCAGGCAGACTCTCAACCACTGAGTCACCAGGGAAGCCAATGTTTAATCTTTGATCTGTCTTCTTGAGTGTATGGAACATATTTATAAGAATCATTTTATGCCTGAGTCTATTATTTCTATAATCTGTTTCTTTTTTGTGCCTCTTTCAATTGATTTTTCTCCCTATTATGAGTTGTATTTTCGTCCTCTTTGCATGCCTGGTAATTTTTACATGGATCACAGGCATAATGAAGTTTACCTTGATGAAATGCTAAACATCTTTATACTGCTATAAATATTCCTGAGCTATGTTCTTGGATGCAGTTTAGTTTTGGGGAAACAGTCTAATATTTAGAGCAACAGTTCTCAGCTAAAGATACTTTTGCCCCTCAGGTACCTCAGTCAATTTCTAGAAACATTTTTGGTTGTCATAACTGATGGAGGCTTCTTACTACTGGAATTTTGTGGGTAGAGGGCAGAGATGCTGCTAAACATTCTACAAAGCACAAGGCAGCCCCACAATGAAGAATTATCAGGCCTAAAATATCCATAGAGCCACCATCCCTCTAAATGAGATAATGCCCTTAGGAGTATTCTACTTGATATCCCCAAATAATCAAGGTTTTAAAACATGGCTGATGGGGAACATAGTTCATTCCTGGACACATGTGAGCTTCAGTGATTGTTCCTCAGTTCCATTCAAGTGGTTGTTTCCCCCCTTACATTGTTTTATTACTCTAATACTATAAAAGTATTTAGCTGAAGACTCAAGAGGGACTCTAGAGCTTTCTCTCTATACAGCTCTCTCCTCTTTGTTATTTTTTCTTATGAACTGTAACCTCCTTGTCCATAAGGTCTCCCAGGTGTAATTTCTGTACTCAGGGAGATCATTATGCTCCACTTGTTTTCCACCCCTTAATTGTGGTTTAAAAATTTCTCCAGGAAATAAGTTGGGGCAATGTAGGCTCGCATTGTTTGCTTCTCTTCTCTCAGAGATCATTGTTTCACACTACCAGTTTCCCCATGTCTGAAGAGCACAGTGTTATATATTTTATCAAAATTTTTTACTTGTGTAAGTAGTAGGGTAAATTTGGTCTCTGTTACTCAGCCTTGATCAGAAGTCTCTTTTTTATTAGATTTTTAAGACAGTGATATTCAAAAATGAACAATAAGCATACACTTTCTTAGGGAAACTGGATTGGATCCAGAATTTTGATTAATTTTTCAGAAGATGACACAATGTATTTCAGAAAGAATATTCTTATACATAAATAAATATGTTACATTATTCAGATTAATTGTTAAATGTCTTCCATATAATTAATTTGACTATAGATATGTCTCTGACACAGAATTTTAACAGATTTTTTAATTCTCTAACGGTATTTGAATTTTATGTGTGTAGTAAGTGATCAGCCTACAAATTTACATATAGGAAAGGCAAATTTGACTGTTTTATTAAACATACACATTTTTTTCTTCTAAGTCAAATCTTATATATTTACTATTAAAAATAACATGTGAGCAAAACATATGTCTTCTTTTTAAGTTGTAATGTTGCAGAGCTGTAAAACATTACTGATTATGAGGTGGTAGGAACAGACAAATATGGAGGCAGCAGCTGTGAGTGAGAACTCCCATTCTGCTCTCCTGAGTCTAAAAATCTGGGACCACTGATATATGAGCTGAAGCTAGTGGATGTAGAGGACACCGGAGAGAGGACTGTAATGACAGAATGAGATGATGACTATGATAAAGGTGTATAAAAACTTGAAAGTAAGTGAATGAATATAAAAGAGTATTCTATGCCTGTAGGTCTCAATTTTCTTATCTCTAAATGCAGATACTGTTAAGAAATGATATTCAGTGAACATTTACTTTGTGAAAGGCCCATTGTACATGCTATCTGATATTTATAAGATTTCTACTTAGTTGCTGCTAAGATTATCTCTATTTCACAGGCATAGAAACAGAGGCACAAAGGAATAATCTTAATTCCAAGAAGAATAAGTAATGGTTTTTAGTGGCAGAGCCAAGACTATGTCTTCTAATTTCTACTTAATATTCTTTTCAAATAGAAGTAGTGCCAGTACCATACTGTCTTGATTACTGTAGCTTTGTAGTATAGCCTGAAGTCAGGGAGCCTGATTCTTCCAGTTCTGTTTTTCTTTATCAAGATTGCTTTGGCTATTTGGGGTCATTGCAGCTCTATTAACATTAACCAGGACATGGAAGCAACCTAAGTGTCCATTGACAGATGAATGGTTAAAGAAGATGTGGCACATATATACAATGGAATATTACTCAGCCATAAAAAGAAATGAAATTGAGTTATTTGTAGTGAGGTGGATGGACCTAGAGTCTGTCATACAGAGTGAAGTAAGTCAGAAAGAGAAAAACATACACCATATGCTAACACATATATATGGAATCTAAAAAAAAAAATAATAAGTTATGAAGAACATAGGGGTAGGACAGGAATAAAGATGCAGACGTAGAGAATGGACTTGAGGACATGGGGAGGGGGAAGGGTAAGCTGGGATGAGGTGACAGAGTGGCATGGACTTATATATACTACCAAATGTAAAATAGATAGCTAGTGGGAAGCAGCTGTATAGTACAGGGAGATCAACTCAGTGCTTTGTGACCACCTAGAGGGGTGGGATAGGGAGGATGGGAGGGAGATGAAAGAGGGAGGAGATATGGAGATATATGTATATGTATAGCTTATACACTTCGTTATAGCAGAAACTAACACACTATTGTAAAACAATTATACTCCAATAAAGATTTAACAAAAGAAATAGAAGTAGTAAGAAGAATGTTTTCTGTCTCCCTTGACCAACAGAGTGCCCTCAGAGGCTTAAGTAAAGATATATACATTTCTACCAGCAAACAAATTCTATCATTTTACACAGCAATAAGAGTTTAATAAAGTGGGAAAAAGAGAACTAGTTATGAGTCAAAATATATGTATATTAATCTTTCTAATACTGCTAATTCATTCACCAAATATTCATTGAGCTCAATTCTGTCAGGCCTTCTAACTGTTAAACAGAAAACTGTTTAACAGAAAATTGTTAACAGAAAATTGTTAACAGAAAACAGTTAAACAGAAAATTTAGAAATATGAATGCTAGGGATCTATCTAAATTTCTATCTATCTACATATACATTTATATACATTTACAACTATATATGTCTATGTAGATAGATATATACAATTATGTATCTACATGTCTATATTGAGATATATATTGTATATATATATGTCAGTTATATGTCAGTTACTTTGATGCCAGGTTAATTCAAAGTGCTTATTAATCTTTTTCCCTAATTCAATTTAACTGAGCAAAAATACTGTCACTTATGAATTAGCATATTTTATTATCTTCTTCAGATAACTAATGGTTGGACATTTAATTTAACTTAATAAAGAGGACTGATTTTGTTTTATAATATCAATCATGTGAAACTTAGCCAGAAACCATCCTCAATATTTTTCATGGACGATAGGTCTAGACATTGACGCAAGTCTTTTAACTGAAATTTACTCTGGAAGAGATAAGTAGATGAAACCTACCACATCCTATAGAATGTAGGACTATAGAAATTTAGATCTCTATTAACTATAAAACAACAACTGCAACTCTTCACACTTCAAAAAAAAACATCAAAAACTATTCTTTAACAGTACTTTTGGATTTACTTTATCTGTGTTTGGAAAAAATATATTTTAAGAATAATGAAAAACCTATCTGAAGTAATATTATTTCAGTAATTTTTCTCACAGATGTAATTTGTTGTACATTACAATATCCTGATTTTTTCTTAAAGCCACTTCATAGTGGGATATATCAATACTGTCACATACTAGGTCACTACAAGCTGAATATATTTTCTAAATCTGTTACCTATCATGTCAGCAATTCTTAGAAAACAGATCCAAAACAGCAGATGGCTGAGAATTTAGTTTCCCTGTACTTAAACTAGTAGTAAAGATGTCATTACTAATGCACAGACCCAACTGAATCTTAGAATTCCTCAACAGAATGTTTCTATATATTGCTTAATTATTTTCCAGACTTGTAGGTTCAAGGTAACCTGACTCTTAACTACTGCATATTAATCTGTCATGATATATAGCTTATGGAATATTTTTTATGGATTGATTTGCAAACATTTTTATTGACACAGGGTTAAATCTGTCTTATGTACCAGATTCCCCGGAAAAAAGGAAAACATATAACTGCATTTAAATCAGTAAAGAATTATAATTTTAGGTAAAATGTATCTGTACAATAATCATATTCAGTCGATAGAATCAGATTTGACCTCCAAATAAGAAGTGAAAAGTTACATTATAAATCTATATCTACCAATACTCACTGTTATCCCTTATGATTTCAATTGAATTTAATATTGTTTTAAATAGAGTTTTCAATAATTTATGAAATTAGATTCTGGAGAAAAATAATTTCAACTGTATTTTCAATGTGCATGTATGGAATATTTATCAATATACTGTGATAGATTTGATTTTGGATATTGAAAGAAAAAAGTACATTCATGAATCAATATTAATAAAGATTAATATACATGATATAAATATTGTTAGTATTAGTAATAAGTTAAAGAAACAGCAGTGAGATTGCTTATTTTTATGTAACATTATAAAACATTTTGTAACAATGAAAAAAATGTAAAAGAATTATGAGAATGTTTAAAAAGTGTTACATATTTCTGAATATATGCAATGTCAAAAAGTTCTTGAAAATGAGGACATTGGAAAGATACCTGGTCATCGCTGTCAACAAATATTTATAAATGACTCTCAAAGTGTAGGACACTAAAAGAAAGAAAAAAAGAGTGTAGGACACTAAATTGTTAAGAAATTTGAAAATATACTTTTGATTAGGCTCTTCCATTTCAGATAAATAAGTACAAATGCACACACACACACACACACACACACACACACACACACACACCTGGTCTCAACAATTATACATATAGTTCTTATTGAAGCAATATCCATCAAAGTGATCAAAATAAAGTGACTGGTACATCTGGGAAGGTGGAAAGAGTCATAATTTCTAAGATACTTAACAAATTAATGTAAGAAATTGTAAATGATGCAACTAATGTAAGATACAGTAAACCCCAGACTCTCTGAAATGTAAATAAATAATAGAATTTTGATTTCAGAATTCCCCATGCAATAAATGGATGACACCTATATAAGAACACTGATTGTTTGAGATAACTGTATATAATATATCACTGTATATGTTATGAACAAATACACAAAGCAATGTTGCTTTGAGTTGGATATTACCCATAACTTACAAGTGAAGAAATAAGGTTTCATAGAATTGATTAACTTGCTCTAGTCACATAGTTCGTAGGTGACAGAATCAAAGTTTTCATCTCACTTTTCTTATTTCAAAGTTCAGACTCTTTCTACTACTACCTTACATTGCCAGAAATAAGTATCTATTGGCAGGGTATAGTTCAAATAATTATACAGAAAAAAATACTTTATTAAAATACCAGCACATTGGGGGACAAAACAGAGAAAGAAGGTAAACAATATTATCTGAAAAAGTTAAACTATTATGCGAATAGACAGCATAATTTTAGAATATGGAAATATATTAATAATTATTCCAATTTTGGAAAACATGTAACATACTGTAGGCAAGCATTTTCTGAAGTTTGTAGCCAGTCTATACTACCTTTTTTTTTAACTTAAGAATTATGCTCTTTTAATCACCGTAATTTGAACAACAAATTTTTTTTAATTTAATTATTTATTTTTATACAGCAGGTTCTTATTAGTTATCTATTTTATACATATTAGTGTATATATGTCAATCCCAATCTCCCTATTCATCCCACTATCACTCTCTCCCTTCCCCCCTTGGTGTCCATATGTTTGTTCTCTACATCTGTGTCTCTATTTCTGCCTTGCAAACGATTCATCTGTACCATTTTTCTAGATTCCACATCTATGCGTTAATATATGATATTTGTTTTTCTCTTTCTGACTTACTTCACTCTGTATGACAGTCTCTAGGTCCAACCATGTCTCTACAAATGACCCAGTTTCATTCCTTTTTATATTGTATATATGTATCACATCTTCTTTATCCATTCATCTGTCGATGGACATTTTTATAAATACTATATGCATGTATTTACATTAAAAAAGTAGGACTGGTATAAGTGACAGAGCTTGGTCAACACAAAGAAGAAATTTTTAACAGAGATATACAAATAATTGAACTAGTTGCCTCAAAATTTAGTAAGACACTTGTCATCAGAATTGCCTAAAAAATAGGCTGGATAACAATGATAGACCCTAACAGTATATATATATTCATCAACTAGTTGAAAAAAGTAAATTAAATAAATAAGCTAAAGTAAAATGAGTGGGTGTTATAGAGTCTGCCAACATCAAGAAAATTTCAGGGTGTTAACTTACTTAAAAATTGTAAGCTCTTAATTATAAATTGAATATCAAATTGTTTTATTATTAAAGTTCTGGTCACCAATTATAGTGTGCGGAGGTGTTTTCCCCACACCAAGCAGTTCTATGGCACCGGCTTCATGTCTTACAATTCAACTAATTTCTAACTGAATCTATCCGGAGATAGCATCAGATTCCACAGGTTAAACACTGAAAAGTGTCAACAGGTATTATTTAAATTCTGTCAAACTAATTAAATTGAGCATGTTATGAATTTGAACTATGAAGAACCGTGGCTGGTCATGTCCACAGAAGCTGTTTGTCTCTATCGTGACAAAATGCCTTTGACTGAAGGTAGCTGCCACAAATAATTAGGACACTAAGTATGACAACCTTACAAATTAACTTTCTTTTTGTATCATTGAGGAAATATCTTCAAGGAGCCAATATAACTTCAGTAATATCATTGAGTAAGTTGGTACAAAAGATGTAGAGTCCAGATCACCTCTCTTGGGTATCACTTTGTGAGATACACCAAATCAGTCTTTCAAGTATTGATAATAACTGGATTGGTTATTTAATAGTTAGATTCTCTTCTAAACAAATGTTTTGTTAAAAATAACTATAAGTATAAATAACAAGTATGTAACTACATATACTCTTGAATGATTTTTAAGAGGAACAAACATAGTATAATATCACTTGTTCCATTTTATCTGTTTCATTGTCTACCTTCTGGCCCCTTACCCATTTCATTCAATTGAGTGGCGGGGTAACCAGACACTTCAAGTTTCATTTCCTCAACTCTTTTTAATACTGTGCATAAAAGTATACCAGTTCCAAATAAATAAACATGATCTTAATTTTATTTAGTAATTAAAACAATAACTATTGGGGGCACAATTATAATCATCTTATTCAAATGCAACAGTATTAATGACAAATGACTAGGTAGCATGGTTTAGGTGAACCAAGATTTTCATTAGGTTGAGTAGAATACTATATTGTCTTCTCTAGGCATGTAGTTAGTAAAACACTTAATCCCTTAATATCTTAGCTCTCTTTTCACCAAGAAGTTTAATAATAATGTGGTTAAAATATAAATTACCAGAAAACAGTGTTTCCTGTCGTTTTTTTTCTTTAATAACTTTGTTCAATCGTCTCTTTGAAAAGTAGACAAAAAGATACTATGGGTTTGTTTAAATTACATGCTATTTGTAGGCTTGATTGAAAAATTAGCAAAATTACTAACACGTTCTCTAGCAGCAGTACTCAACAGTAAATTGTTTCTCAAAACTGTATTCTCAAGAGAACTTCCAAAATATGCTGCGACTCTTGTTAAAATGCAGAGTCACGGACTCAGTGACATGTCACCTGAGTTAGAATCTCCTAGGTTGTTGCCCTTTTAGCAAGGTCCTGTGGTGTTTCTTAAGCATCTTTAAATGAAAGAACCTCTGGCATTCTGACCCTTAATGAGCTTGACTTTTCACAAAATAATGTTCTGTTCAGCTTAGCCTTAATACTGAGAACAATATATAATATTCTCCTTCAGAATTTTCCTATTTGCTGAAAGCACATGCTCAAAAATTCTGACTGATGAACTTAAAATACCTGTGACTATATGGAAATAATTTCAAGTACAAAATTTTCAGAGGTATACAGATTCAAATTTATCTTAAGCTATATCTATAAACACCAGCTGCTCTAGTATTTTTGACTGAACAACTATTTTCTAATTTAGACTTTGTCTTCTACCAAAGGCCAAATGTAGTAAAACTTATTGATTTCATTACATCTCTGACATTCATCCATTTATATTAGTATTTTTTACAAACTGTATGTAGCTTTTTTATATGCCAGGTACAGTTTAATGAACTACCCAAATATTAAATCATGTACTTATTATTACAATCCTAACAGGTGCTACTATGATCTCCTTTCCAGGTGAGGAAACTGAGGCACAGAGAGACTATATAATTTACTTAAGACCTAGCAAGTAGCTTAAGGTGATAAAACCAGAATTCAAACTTAGGCAGTCTGGCTCAGTGTCTATACTCTTAACTCATGCTTTGCTGCCTGTGACACAAGATTGATACATTTCTTTGAGGTCAAAAGTTGGAAGCTTTGATTTTATTGGGCTTTTTGCTTAACTCTTTCCGTAGTAAGTGAGAGAGAAGCTGATTTTTTTAAAAGTCTGTTTGAACAAGTCTTATTAGAAATAAATCCTTTTAGGCAAGCTTCTCTGCAATAATGTCTTATTTTATTTTGCAGGATTTGCAATTCAAAATTATTTCACCAAAAACTAATATTCCAAATTAGTACAATGAAGCCTGAGTTTTATTTTCCTCTTGTAAGATCAGTCACTAAACAAAAAGAAATTGCATGGGGTTCTGCTGTGTGTTTGACTTTACTCTTTCTATTACAAAAGCTCTTCATCACCATGGAATTGAATGTTAGGGAAAAAAATTAATATGGTTTATAGCAGTAATCCTCTTAAATGCTTGAGACTTTGCCAGCTTTCAACTAACAAGCCAGGTTATTAACGGCTGCGGTCCTACAACACTCAGGGATTATTGTCTAGGTCTGCTGACGAGGCATTGCTAGTGACCAGTTTGTAAAATGCAATCTGTTATTTTACTTCATAACCTGATCAATGATTAAAACTGCTTGAACTAGAAAAACCTGCCTTCCCAACCAGCTGATGATTTTTGCAATACATAGAATTGAATGGCTCTTTTTATGTGTGATTAAAGGTTCTGATTATTACCTGTGTAAGTTATCTGGCAGCTTTTTTTTTTTGGCTTTTGGTTTGATCAAGTAAACTTGAAAAGAACATCAAGATTAAAAAAAAATTAACATTACCTTTAACTAAAAAAATGACAGCTCTGTCAGAAGACTGTCTCCCCTCACCTGATTCTTAATATGGAATTCCTGACAAGTATACAGATTTGCCTTAATTATTTATTCATTTCATTGAAACCGTCTTCATCTGCTTTAAATTTCTAATAAGTCTATTTAAATAAAGAGAATCCTATTTGAATGTTGATTTTATACTTTAAAAATCATGAAGGTGCCTGTATTATACAGAAGTGGTATGAAGCAATGGTAATGGTTGTATCAGTAAATGGCCGAAATAAAAATGCTAATTGCATTAGGTAATGACATGATAGTATTTCAAACCAACTTAGTGTAAAATAGCTACGGATATCAATGGACTGCACAAAAATAAGAAAGCACTATTGTTGCTAGAAAATATGGAAGATACAATCTGTAAAGAAGAAAGAAAGGAAAAAATTCCATATTCCCTTACCTTCATAAATTGAACAAGTTAGGTCAAATAGGACACTTTCCTCTGACACAGTAAATAGGGCAATTGTCCTGTTCCCTGTGCCTAAGGCCTGACATCAGGTTTTGAAATGATTTTATTTGTTTTGTTTGGTTTGGCTAGCGTTGATTTTACTGGCTCATTAAAAACCCAATAGCTCTGATCTAAAGAACTGCCTTTGTTTTTTCCTATGGAAGTCTAGATCATGTCTTCGCAAATTTGTTTCTCATAATTATCCAGATTTATTATGAATTTCCTTACTGTTCCCCACCCTGGCAAAAGTCACTCTT
>NW_006798287.1:79261-97348 GCF_000442215.2 Lipotes vexillifer
TATTAAAAGTCTGAAGTCCTTGGATTTAAACACAGGGCAATCATCTGAAAGGCAGGTAAGGAAGACTCTAGGGATGGCGGACATTTTATTTCCAATTTAGTTCTAAGGAATTTTTTTTTTCTTTTTTTTTTTGCGGTACACGGGCCTCTCACTGTTGCGGCCTCTCCCGTTGCGGAGCACAGGCTCCGGACGCGCAGGCTCAGTGGCCATGGCCCATGGGACCAGCCTCTCCGCGGCGTGTGGGATCTTCCCGGACCGGAGCACGAACCCGTGTCCCCTGCATTGGCAGGCGGACGCTCAACCACTGCGCCACCAGGAAAGTCCTCTAAGGAATTTTTTTCCCCTGTCTTTTAAATGACAATGGGACAAAGGCAGGTAGGAAGATTTTCCCCTCCCACATATAGACAGACAGATACAAGTGTAAACACTATAGACTAGTCTTACTGATGGAATAAAAATCAAGGCAAAATGTTAACAGAGAAAGAAGCTAGGAGCTCTGTAGTTACTCCTACCTGAATTTTTTGCTCATTAAACTTGGTGAGAATACTAGGGTCCTATATCTGGCAGGCCTCAAAATACTATTTTAGTAAGAAAGGTTATAGGGAATTTTTTTTACCTTATATGTTTGAAAATTCTACCATCTATTTAATTGCTTAGATTTCTGGAAATGGAAATGGAAATTTGAAATAATTTTCCTTCTCAATTTTAAGGCATTATTTGTTCCAAATTTCTTAGATGCTATTGAATAATCCAACACCATTCTAAATACTTTATAAAATAAATAAAAAATAAAATAAAAACGTGTTTGTCCCTCTCTGGAAGCTTTTATAAACTCATCACTAAACATATATTTTGACATTTCAAGATATATTTTGTGCCCTAGTCATTTTGATGGGAACTCACTAAACCTTTGCATTCTGCAAATGCAGAAACATTTTGTAAGAATTAATTCTCAAGAGACTAGATGATACTCTCAAGAAGTACTAATTTTTGTCCCTACTTCAATTTATTTCACCCCACGCCGTGATTAAATTGTAATCATACAGTAGGAAATGCTAACCACTGATCCAGGGAAACAAGCTTAAGTTTTTGATCCCTTTTAATTTGAAAATCTCCCTAAGAAAGATTTATCAGTAATTTATATGTCGGTGTGAGAAAGTTTCATATATGTCTTTTAAAGTTATTTTGTGTAGGGAGATGATAACAATATGCAACTAAATTGGAGTGAGATATTTCTACAAAAAGTTAAAAAATATTTTTTAAAGGTAGCCTACAGGGAGTACAGAGCTGTGAAGAAGTAAGATGTTTCATCTTTTACTATTTGGCCTAAGGTAAAAATTTGCCTTCTTAAAAATCTTCATTATATTTCTGAATTGGTAAATGTAGTGTAATTTGCTATAGGTAAAACTATTGGCCCAAACTGATATTTTATAAAATTACTTATGATTCAGATAAGCTCTTTATTTCTTTTATTCAAAAGAAGTCTAATTCTGCATGTAAAGTTTCAAGTGTTTGGGCTAATAGTATAGACCTAATTGTATTCAAATATTATTACCTATTAAGAAAACATACATACTTAGATCTTTGTAATGATGAGTTAAAAGGGAAGGAGTTGGATCTGAATCTCCAATCCTTACTTGCCAAATACTCTGATATTTTTCAAGTTTAATTAATTGTACATAGCTTCTTCTTCTCCATCAGATAAAAAAATAGCATGTATAAAAATGAAACAACCAGCACAAGAATGTATTCGTGCATTATTCATATGAAAAATTTGAGAAGTTTAGAATGGCAGTGATTTAGAATATAGAAAATAAATTGTCTTTCACTTTCTATAATTAATCATATATATAGATATATTGACATACAAAATCATATGCATCTCCCAAATCATAACAATATAATAATATGTTGGACTCTTTTTGTACCGTACTCCTGAAATTCTCAAGGGATTTTCACATAGATTATCTCATTTGTTTACCAAACATTCCTGTGAGGTGGGAGCAGTTATCATACTGTGACATCTTTTTCAGAGGTAGTATATTTTGAAGTTTCACTTTCAGCTACAGTATGGCTCATTCAATGACAGAAGGTGACTTTAGGAGAAATTGTAGATATACCACTGTGGGTACCATTAGTGTAAAAATATTCTCCACAACATATTCATCAGCATTGTCTACTATGTAACTTGGTTACAGAGCTCTTTTTAAAGTTTCTCAGCACACAGTTATATAACAATTCCTTCTAAGCACCCCCAAATTTGAACAAATGGATAGTAACAATAACAAAATTGGTAATGAGAATGATGGAAGTGGTAAAAAAGTAAAGCAAATTCAATATAGTTCCTGATATTCAGAAGGATTTCTATAAAATGCATGGGTTTCAACATGCCACACTGAAGAATGGGGTCTTTGTTCTTTGTTTTCCAGATAGAAAAGAAAAGAAAACTGAAGTCTTTGCAAGATCCTTCAGTGAGACACTTCTGACAAGTGATCAAATCATTGAACAATTCTTCCTGAAAAATAATGTTCAGATGTAGTCTAAGTATTCGCCCTGTGACAGCATGAACAGCCTTCCCTCTGTGTTGACATTCATTCTAATAATAGACACTGTAGACAGAATATCTGACACCTCCACCAAACCAAAAAAGACTATGACTTCATGTCTCTCATATAAAATCCTTATTAATGGAAATATTCTCATTGATTAAAAATGGATTTGAAACTGCTTTTCTACTTTTGATTATGTTACCAAAACATAAGGAATGTGGTAGAAACACAATGTAACTTAAGAAATACTGGTATTGTTCAAAAAAATGTAAATGTTACCTAGTAAGATGATGGCATCCTCTTTTATATCATGACAGTGATATATTCTTAGAAATAAATACATAAATAGCTTTTCAGTGTTTCTGTAAATAAAGGTACTTTAAAAAGTCATTAATTTATTAATAAAGTTTTAGGACACAATAAAATAGAAAGAATGGCAGAAAGGATTTTCATGCACCCATCACCTATTGCCAATCTTATTTCGTCTAGATCCCACACAACTAACCATCTGTCAAGGCATGCAGAATGTTTTAAAGAAAATTCCACATTTATCAGTAAATATTTAATGTGTATCAAACATCTCAAAACTATATGCTCTGCAAAAGTGCTAAAGAGTATGCAATTAATACTGAAAGAGTCTATGATCAAAGTGAAACAGAATGGCTTGACATGAACCTCATCAAGGCAGACTGTGTATTACTCTACCCACCATAAGCTATACGTAAGAGAGCAAAGGTCCTCAAACACTATCATTAATGTCACTGGATAAAGCTCCACGGCTGGATTTTTCTGCTCAACATCATCATATTTAAGGAAAACATTTTAAGAGGAGAAAAAAAAAAATAAAACACTATTTGAAAAAAAATTAAAATAGAATAGCCCTTGTCAGCAAAGATTGTGGAAGCAACAAAAATACATATGAAACTTCCTTCCCAGATAGGAAACCTAAAATATTTGTATCCTTTCACTTTCAAATATAATATAATACATCCATAAATTGAATCCCTTTCCTCTTCTGAGCTCTGGTTCATCTTTTCAAATCAAGTACCTCATAATCTTCTAGTAGAATTTTGTTGGATCATTGCAATGTTTTGTTTAACTATAGTGCCATTAATATTGTTTTATGATAACTTCTGTGCTTATTTTAACACGTATGCTTTTCTACTAATCCAGACCAGTCGGGAGAGAACTTCAATAAAAATTACAAGGTAAAATAAAAGTTCACAAGTTAAAATTATAGGACAGGAGATGGAGTGATTACATCTGCTTAAAAAAATATTTTACGTGTATCTCTAAAAGATATAAAATCATTTCTTAAAACGTAAACTCAATATGATCAAACTTTTCAAAATTAACAAAGATTTCTATAAAATCATCAGTGACTGAGTTCCTTTCTCATATATCCCTATCTGCCTTTTTTAAATTGCTTGTTCCTATGTATGTATATGTATAACTGATTCACTTTGCTGTACACCTGAAACTAACACATTTTAAATCAACTATACTCTAATAAAATTTTTCTAAAAATCATACAATAAATCAGTTGACACCCTTATGTCTCTTTTAATGTGTACATTTACCCCCTCCTTCCACTTTATGTTCCTTGCAACTTATTTTTTAAAGTAGCCTGTTCATTGGTATGTCATCAATTTTACTCATTGCACAAATGTGAAATCATTTTCAATTTACCACTATCCCTATTATTTTCTCTAAATTGATAGTGACCTAATTAGATATCTGACTTTTTTTCATCATATTCAGATTTAATTTTTTGGACAAAAAATATTTATTTATTTTTATTATTGTAAGACTCCAAATCTTCATAACGAAGCCTCAAGGAAAGAATATGGACTTTGGGACTGGGTTTCAGTTCTACCACTTACTAACTTTAGTGTCTGAACCTTGGCAATTATACATACTATCTGTGGCTCAGTTTCCACAAATAGCCTTCCAGTGTCTTCCTTCACTACAGTGCACTTTTCCCCTGTAACTCTTCTGGTGGGATGGGAGGAATAATTCAGTTTCAAAACTATTGGCAGGGGGCTTCCTTGGTGGCACAGTGGTTGAGAGTCTGCCTGCCAATGCAGGGAACACGGGTTCGAGCCCTGGTCTGGGAAGATCCCACGTGCCGCGGAGCAACTGGGCCCATGAGCCACAGCTGCTGAGCCTGCGCGTCTGGGGCCTGTGCTCCGCAACAAGAGAGGCTGCGATAGTGAGAGGCCCGTGCACCGCGATGAAGAGTGGCCCCCGCTCGCCATAACTAGAGAAAACCCTCGCACAGAAACGAAGACCCAACACAGCCAAAAAAAAAAAAGTCTTAAAAAAAAACTATTGGCAGGAAAGTTTTCATAAAACCTTTGGCTATAGGATAATTGAGTTATGATACATACAAAGATAGGGGGTCTTGTCAAAACATAGGATTTTTTTCTGACTAGCTAAAAGTACACTCATAGATAAGAGTTACAAGGTACTTTATTCATTTTCTTTAATATTTTACAGAAAGGATAGACATTGGGTAGGAAAAGCATTGATAAAAGAAAATGTACCAAAGATTTGGCCAAGTCAAAAGGCAATCCTGAAACCCTTGTCTAATAAGTTATGTGATTGAATTAAATGTTTTTAATCTCGTAGCCATTGCAAAGATGGTTTTTACAGAGTCTGATGCCAGAGAATTTCAACTTTAGACATCCAAGCTCTTTGGGACAAAGTAAGAAAATCTAAGATTAATCTATTTGGAATTATAGATAGTCACAAGTGACTAAGAGAGCTGATTTTTTTCTTGTAATTTTTGCATATTTATTATTATTATACATATATCTGATATAGAGAATGTTGATTAAGACTTACTGATATTTTTAATGAAGAATTTGTAATTTTAAGCAGAGTCTAAATTCTATTACAATAATATTTTAAAAGGAAAGAGGCTTTGTATCTTCTTTTTAAATACATCTATCCTTTGTCCTGGCTATGCAGTCCATCATGCTGTACTTCTGAGGGTGGTACATGATTTCCAAAAGACTTCTGAAAGAGGGCCCTAGCTAACCTTACTTCAGTAAAATAACTGTCACCAAAAATAGACCACATGATTAAGGTTTACTGAGTACAGAAAAAGCTAGATGGAATAAGAAAAGTCCTGAAAATCTTATCATTTCAAAACTACTGAAGGAATTGGGGATGTTTAAACCAAAGACTAAAGCTTGGCCTGGACCAAATTCTTAGTTCACAAAATAAGCTGTGTTCTTAGATTTGAGGAGGTGGATTCTGAATAATAAAGTGCAATTACATCTGTATTAACTAAAAGAGAAAACTGAGCAAATAAGAAAGGGTTAAAAAGCAGGCATTTTGCTCTATATATGAAAGAATTTTACAATCAGTTGATTTGGCGCAAAACAAAAATGTATTCTTTTCAGGTGTCATTTAACTAACAGTAGCTAATTTTTCACACAAATGGCAATACTATAGAGTTGACGGTGGATCAGACATTGAGGTTGTTTATCTATCAATTTCTCTATGAATTTGAGAGTCTACATACTTCTGAGTAATCACTGATAATAGCTTACTTGGAAAGGTATCTCTAAAAATGAGTTTAGACAAAAAATAATCCTCCAAGTGACAAAAGTACATGTATTTGGATAGTTTAATACAGGTATGGAGTAGACTGAATAATTTAGTGAAACAATATATAAGACTAAAACTAGCCATTTTACTTTCTATTTTGATTTTAAAAGATACAATCACTAACATTTCTTACTGTGTTCTGTTAGAAAATCTACTGGTATGTTGTTAAAGCAACTGGAGAGAAATGTTGGCAAGCCATCAGTTAGCATGTGTGAGGAGGAATCCTGGCCATAATCTTAAAGACAGAAATTATCAATTTGGAGAAATGGTTTTGTACACCACAGGGTACATTTTGTTTGCTGTTTATTTATGCTATAGCTATAAGTCAAATGCCTAACAATTACTTGTAAAGGTAGCTAAAACTAACTGTTCATTTCTGTGAAAGTGTAGATTAGAATGGCCTAGAGTTTTTCATAATACATGCCTAAAAATTCAATACATAAGGTACATAATCAATTACAGCCTTAAAATAATAATAGCAACAACAACACAGTAATCAAACACATATTCATCTAAGTATGTCCTTTCAGAGAATTTCCTGACTTTCTGTGGATAAGGAGAGATGGAATTCTCACTCGTAGTATTATTTTTTTGCAGTAATGTCAGGAATGAGAATCCAAGTGTTTGTTCAGTTTTTCTTCATTATTTCTGAATTAAGAAAATTGCAGAGTTTGAAAAAAAGATTTCAGTGAATCTAGTATGTATTGATACAAGTTTTTCAAATTTCACAGAGACAATATTTCATTATTTTAATCATAATTTAAATCAACTCTAGCAAAGGGTTGAACCTCTTTGGATGGCACCCTAAAAATGATCATTAATAACTTCTAAAAATGTAATTTATATAGTCTCTTCTCTATTGAAACTCTGTATTGTAAAAAGTTAAAATAAACACAGTATTCATGATGTTTAAAAAGATTATAAATTAAAACTTTATTTTGCAGAATTAAAAAATCACAATATATTTTTATGCTAGATAACAAGTGAAGGAAGAAGGAATGGATATTACTTGAAATGCTGAATACACATCAAACCATGTATTATAATTCAGTTACTGTTCACAAAATTGGGTGCAAAGTGTATAATTAAGCCCCCTTAAAGATACAAGGATAGAGATGTTAAGAAACAAATGACCAAAGTACATATAGAGGTTAATGTAGAAGGTACGTTTTCAAACTGTATCTAACTCTGTAGTCCATTTTCCTTCTACTATTCAATATACTAGTATTTGATCTAGTATTTCTACTGAAGCTGAAGATGGAAGATCAGGTTTGAAGGAGTATGCATTTCTGTCATGTAATTCTGTGCTAAAAAGACCTAACCAAAGTCAGTCATTTGTGAAAATCAAACCCAGTAAAAAGAAACCATATGTAAATCATCATCATCATCATCATCAACATCATCAACGTTAAACCTCTATCAGAGTAAGTAATAAATTTATCACAATTTTTGTCTACATGTGTAGTATGTTATTCTCAAGGAAATATGCCTTCGAAGACATTGAAAGCTGGCTATTAAAAATATATATATATCTTTAACCATTATGCTTTAACTTAGTTCACTAGAGAAATGACCTATGTTTTTAAATGGTCAATTAAACATTTAAGATTAACAAAAGAAAAGAAAAGTCCATAGTGTGGACCTTTTGTGTTAGGCTACCATATAAACAAATAAGCATATTTTAGAATGAGAATATGAGTAGACATATGTAATAAGCCTACTCAAATATCTTGAACACAGTTAAAAATATTTATATACCATGTCTTGTGAAACCAAAATACAATTCTACTTTTTTTCTTTCTGGGAGATGACTTAATTGTAAATAATATAGTTAATACCATGCATTCATCATATTCTCTACTAATTTTTTTTTTCCCTTTCCAGGATTTGTGAAATAGTTTCAAATAGCAAAATCTACAGCAGTTAACATGATTAAAACTGCATTCTTAATAAGAATTTTATTCTAACTTGTATTAATGTTTATTTTAAAATGTTCCTGTATTGCAGAGCCATCTGTTTCTTGCCTGTTATGGTACCTAGGTTCTGTAATCATAGTACTCAAGGGAGGTCATCATTTTTCTTCATGATAGAAGAGACATTCTACATTTCATTAAAAAGAAATAGTTTGATTCAAATTCTAAAGTAACTGGGAATAACAGTTATATGAAATTTCAGTTGATAAAATTAAAAACTGATACTTCTTGAGGTTAATTTTTTTTTCTTAATATCTTCATTCACAGTGAGTTCCAAATGAGTGACTAGGTTATAAATTTCCTTGTCTTGACAAAGAAAAAGATCTCAAGTCAGTCAATGAGTCTCATTTTTGAACTTCTCAAATTCTCCCTAAAACAGCAGCAATATTCTTTTGAATATATGACTTTCAAATCACCTTTTGAGCATATTGAAATCAATTAAACAATAAGTGTATTCTCATTTACAAAAGAAATCAATCAGCTGTCATTTTTGATTGATTATTCTTAGTTGGAGTGGTGTTTAATCCATAAATTTATTACACATTTTTCAACTACTATAAAATAGCATATGAATTGGAAATGATGTCACCTGGTAAATGGACAAAAAAATCCAGTTCTCTCCCAACCTTTTTTTTTGAAGTCTTCTTTGAAGCACGTGATCATCTGTTATTGAAGAAGGTAGATTTTTTTACTAAGCATAAAACTGTAGTGCCTGCTATGCTATTAAGAACATAAATGTTAGCAAAAATTGAGGTTAAAATATGTGCCCAGAGCAAACTAATCTACCTATATTGTATTAGTATGATCCACATGATTTTTTCAAAGACATTATTTGCTATTTTTCACTATAAAATATGCTGCATGGCCCTAAGTAAGTTCTGTGGATAAGGTCACCTAACTTGTACCCCAGTAACACTATAGGTCACCGACCACTCTTAATGTTCTAAATACAGATCAAAAGAAATACTTTCCACATCCATGTTCTGAGATTATAGAATTGCAACCACCCTTAATTAATTGGCATGGTGTGTTCAGTTTGCCCAGATTGAAGAGTTTATCACTGAAACTTTTACTAAATTACTAAAGTATGGTTATGGTAAAATACAGATGACATTCAGTCAGTGTTATTATTGTTTTTAAATTTTTTACTGACAATACAGGCACTCATTGCCTGTAGCCAGCTTATTGCTCTCTCTTACTCTACCCTTGGTATGCTACTGCTTACCATGAATATCTTTTATCAGTTTCCAAAACATAAAATCTTACTCTCTCCTTAAAACAAAATGTGGTAACTACATCATTTCCATTAAAAATGCAGCTAAGGAGGAAATTTACTTTGTCCATTGGCAACCTCCTTCTCTACCACTTTATTATGTTTTCAGAGACAATGCTTCTCTACCCTGCATTTAGCATTGCAGTTTGTCTCTGGGAGGAAAAACAAAAGCAAGAATTGCATGAGAGTAGAAGGGTAAGAATGAAAAAAAGGAACTTTTACTGAAGTTATGAGTGTTCTTTTCTAAACGAAAGTAACATTTTATTAAATACATTTAATTCAGTTTATAGAGAGCATGGGTTGTTGAAACTGACAAGGAAATGGCATATGGTCACTGTACTCATTTCTGTGTTCATGGAAAGCTGGAAATGGAGTTGTATTAATCTAAAATAAAGTTGTAATTAAGCAAAAAGATGGTTAAGATGAGAGAAAGGGGCAGCATTTATTTAGACGCTTATTTGTGCCATGGTTTGATGTCAGCATGTCACATGCATGGTTTCACATAATGTTCTCAGTTACTCTCCAAAGTATTCATCTTATTTCCATTTTATCCCCATTTTATAGGTCGGTAAACTAGAGATCAGAACATTTAAATAACTTGCGAAAATTTCCATAGTTAGTAAGTAGCACACAGGATTTATATTGAGATCAGTCTGACGAAATATCTTTCAATTACACCAAAAATGCAAAGATTAGATGAAATACACATATGAGAGTTGAGAATGACCTCCTAAAAAGATCCTTATGGGAAAACTCAGTCAATACCAAAAAATCGTAACTCTTACTATATATTCATTATATTTTAATTTATAGTGGTAAAATTACAGCCTCTGATTAAGTAAGGTAGCGAAAAATCGTTAACTCAGGAATTACTTCACAACTCATCTCTATTAACACATCACCAAAGAACCAAATGATTCATTCATTTTGTATGTGTGTGTGATTAACATTGAACAATTGGAGAGAAAATCTTTACAAATCGGTAATACAAAGTCAGAATTAAGCCCACTTACTTTTTGTTATAAAGCAGTTAAGTCATAGGAATCTGCATATTTTATTACAAGTTTCATACTTTTTTTTTTTTTTTGCGGTACTCAGGCCTCTCACTGCTGTGGCCTAGCCGCTCCGTGTCATGTGGGATCTTCCCGGACCGGGGCACGAACCCGTGTCCCCTGCATCGGCAGGTGGACTCTCAACCACTGCGCCACCAGGGAAGCCCACAAGTTTCATACTTTTGTGTTTACACACTTTACATGCCTGTTCCCTCAATATCCTACACTCTTGGAGGAGAACAGCCAAGATTAAATGGGTGACAGTGTCTGACATATACAGGGTATGTTCAAAAAATGTTTGCAGAGTAAATGAAATAGTCACAACAGATAACAATATAACACAGTTTAGAGGACTGAACCTGAGATCTCATCTTTTAGTAATGATTCATGAGAATTATTTCAATATTAAAAATACAGCTGGCAATAGAAATTCATAGATATTCAGTCATTTAACTTTAGTTTTCTTCGTTGTGATTTGCAATAAAACATATACTTCTCTGAAGTACTGTAACAGGATAAAGAAAATCATCAGATCACTGTATATCAAAATACTCTAAGTTGCATTAATAAAATCATGTACTTACCAAAACAGTATACTAGTTAAGTATCTAACAACCTCTCATGAAATCAACGAGAGAAAACGAATATGTTTACATTCTCCTATGGTACAAGTTGTTTTGTAATTCCTTCCAGGAAATGTTTCCTCCGAGCAATATACATATTATAGAAGAGATAGAAAAGAAGCAATATTCATAGAACATATGGTAAATTTAAGAACATGTTGCTCTAATCTCATTATCCAAATATCTGTTATTTTGTATAACGCTAGTCTTTTTTAAAAAAAATTTTCACTCAGGGATTCCCTGGTGGCGCAGTGGTTGAGAGTCTGCCTGCCGATGCAGGGGACACAGGTTCGTGCCCCGGTCCGGGAAGATCCCACATGCAGCGGAGCGGCTGCGCCTGTGAGCCATAGCCGCTGAGCCTGCGTGTCCGGAGCCTGTTGCTCCGCAACGGGAGAGGCCACCACAGTGAGAAGACCGGGTACTGCAAAAAATAAAAAATAAAAATTTCACTCAAACTTTCAAAAGGTTATTGGAAAGTTACTGACCAAGGTATTCTATAAATTCTATCCCATTTAAAATATGAAAAATGTATTCACCTAAAATCTAACATCTAAATGAGGACAAATAGCCCTTTGTTTAAATAATTTTTGTCATAATCAGAACTTAGAAAAGTCACACAGAAATAGTTAAATGTAGTTTGATCCAATTGTATCTGCTTGCATGGAAAGACATTTGATAACAATGAACTAGACAACTAAGTTTTTTATCATGTTCTCAAACTGTAATAAAATGCTGTACTGTAAATCCAAAATGACCTGCAAAACTCAGGGGGAAAGTGAATATGATCTCTTTCCCGTTATTCTAGCAGAGACAGTGTAATTTTTGAACTTCCTGACAGCTCTATTGCTTTCTCTACCAAGAGCTGGCAATGTTACTGGTGCCTTTATCAAGAAATGTTCTTTCACATAACACTGCAAAGTCAAGATTTCATCTATCATATGTTTATGACAGGGTAGCTTGACAAAGACACAGAACAAAGTGAATTAAGCTGGAAATGGACATGAATTAAAGGTTCATAGTAGCAAATTAGCATTTTCTTCATGTTTTTTCATGTCTAAAACAGTGCTATTTTTAAAATCCTTTCTGATGAAAACATTTTCATTTTTAAACGGAAACATATTTGTGCTGCGTATATAAAGACATGGAGAAAACTGAAATTTAGTCTTCATGGAAGTAGACTGAGCCTCTCCATCATGTCTAATACTTTAAAAATTAACAAATAGTGATTGGTCGAATAAGAGGAAGTCGATGGGCAGAAAGCTCCTGCTTGTTCATTTTTCGTCTTTCGACAATTTAAAACATATGGCTGAAAATAACAGGAAATTAATTTCTTCCCTTCATGAGCCAGGAAAATAATGACATTTCTAAAGCTTTAAAAGGACACTCAAAAAGTCTAGCAAAAATAGTTTTTATTATAATTGCAAATATTATAATCCTATTAAATGTTGGACTGATTATCTTCACAAGTTTGCATGTGATATTATGCATCAGGGCAAGGTATATGAAAATAAATGGAAAAAAGTTTGATTCAGATTTATGTCAAGTGTTTTGTTTGGAGAGTGTATGATACAGAACAATTAACTTAAAAGGATCAAGTCCATGAGGAAAAGAAGACTATCAGAGGAGAATGCTAGGAAGGAAATGTTTTGCAGATGTACTGCATTTAAATTAATAAAATCTCATTAGGTTTTATGTTTGCCAATAACGGCTGGAAAAGTTACCATACATTGTAGGAACAATTACCCAAATCTTCACTGTCTCATTAGGTTTGTCATACTGTTTTCATTATAATACATTAGAACTTGCAAGTGAGCCTTCAGTAATGACATATTGTTCCAATTCTTTCAGCAGGCTCTACGATATTTCAGTATTTGTGCTATAAGCCAGCAGGTGTCTTCACTTTGCTTTCTCTGAATCTGTTTTATACACAGACCTCCAGACACAGAATGGAACGTAAAATGCTTTCAACAACCACATAAAACTGAGTCAGATTAGAGTGAAGCAATACACACTATTTTTATGATTTTATGTTAATTCAAGACAGTAAAAATGTGCACCTTTAGAGTATATGTCTGCTCTGGTAAGACCTGTTAGTGAAAGCTGTATTAATGTAGATAAACCATGCAGTATATAAAGTTTAAAGATTTGCATAACAAATGGAAGACATAGAGCTGATTTGAATATCTAAAGCATTATAAACTTCAATAAGAACAACCAACACTGTTTGAGCTTTCAAGGCACTTGCATTCAAATGAGAAAGATTTAAAAAGGATACGATTTTAAAAATGCTTTGAAGCTTCCTACTAAAGGTCTTAGGCAGCTCAAGGTTAAAATAAATATTGGATTTAAGGTGGGTGAAAAAAGATTTAGAAGCAATTTAAAGTAGAAATCACTTAGCAGTGAAACAAAATGAATGTTTATAGTTAGTATAATTTTCACCTGACCTTCAAAAAGCAAAGAACCACTCTATACAAGACACAAGAATGAAAAAAAAAAACTTCAGCAAAGAAAGACATCCAAATTTCTGCTTTACTTAATCCTTATTATTAAATTACGACTCTGAAATAACTTTTCCTAAATAAATAGATGTCCCCCCCAAAGGTAGCTGAATTTAAACACTTGAAACAATGAAGATCTAAGTACTTGCTGATGGATTAAGCTGTGAATGTAGTGAAATATTATTATATGAAGTGCCTTTTTTAAAGTAGGTGAGTTCACAGATATCTCATCCCATTTGTGTCAACTAGGAGAACAAAAGATATTGCTAAATATGTTACAATAGTCTCAATAGTTCTGATGTGCTGATTGGTGAGTCTTGGGCAGTTTTTTCATCTTATGATTGGGAGGGGGAAATAAGGACCAAAATAACCACCCCTTGCACCAAAAGTACTTTTAAAATTGTCTAAAACTCTGACATTAATAATGGAAGAATATTATTTTGCCAGATATATATTCATAAACTCATTTATAAGCACTTATATGTTGAACCATGCATAATTTACATACAACTACCATAAAAAATAGATAAGTAAAAAGATATATTGTGTAGAAAGAAACAAAATACAGGCTTTCCCTCCAACAAAAGAGTCATGGTTTAACCAAAACCCTTTGATTACAAATTACTTTACATACAGATCTATAGAAAGGATGAAACAAGTCATTCACACACTGCTCATCTCCCACAGAAAGTCACTGGTAAATCTAACATTTGCCAAATAAGGATTATTAGGACATGTATAAATCAATTTACTTTATTTAAATTCTATTGCACCAGGACACCATTTCATTAATAACCTAACAAACATGTGAGTTCTACAGAAAAGCATCTGCAAAAACTTTTCATTACTAGGCTGGATATATTAATGAAACACTTTTATTACTACTATCTATAGAAGAAAAAAGATTTTCTTTTAAGTATTTGTGTTTAATCTATTTTAAAAGACCAGTGTGTGCATCCATGTACTAATTGTCTATTATACATATTATTTGGAAATTAATTTATTTGCCAATCAGGTATGCTTGTTATTGAAAGGACCCATCTAAAAGTGAGAGTTTTTGGATTAACCCCAAATCAAATAAGATTGGAAAATACCTTGGAAAAATCAAACACATATGAGTAAATATACCACATTGGAAGATATTTGTGAAGCCCTTTGACTTGGAGAACTTAATTTTAGTAAATCACAAATAATGAGAAAATTTAGGCCTTGAACACAGGTTTGTTACCTTTTAACCTGTCACTTCCTGTGCATATTTCATTCATAACTCATAACTATCTTGAGAGAACTGAATGCCTTCTTACTGATCGCTTTATCTGTAAACATGGATACTAAACATGAGAGACAAACTGCCAGATGCTTTCTTAGGTCTTTTACCTGTATTAACCCTTTTATTTCAGGAAATTTAGGAAGAATGGATGATCATTTTTATTATTATTCTTATTTATGGATAAGAAACAAAGACACAAAGAGGGGGGCTTCCCTGGTGGCGCAGTGGTTGAGAGTTCGCCTGCTGATGCAGGGGACACAGATTCGTGCCCCAGTCCGGGAAGATCCCACATGCCGCGGAGCGGCTAGGCCCATGAGCCATGGCCACTGAGCCTGTGCGTCCAGAACCTGTGCTCCACAACGGGAGAGGACACAACAGTGAAAGGCCTGCGTACCGCAAAAAAAAAAAAAAAAAAGACACAAAGAGGCTCAGAAGCTTGAGCAAGGTCAGATTGCTTGCGATTGCTTGAAATGGGATGTGAAACAATATGACTTGGCTTTGGAGACCATATTTTTGACTATTGTACATACAATCTTCTCAAGAATGCATTCAAGGTCAATATGGATTACTGCATAAGAGGATTTTTGAATCCTATTTCCAAGCTCTCTGTATCTCTTTGTATGTGTCTCTGTCTCTGACTCAGTCTCTCTGTCTATGCATGCACACCCACATGCGTACATGCAAGCTACTGATACACATTCAGCAATAGCTTTTTCCTCTACTTGTCACACAAATGGGACAATATATTCATGAGCTATTATCTGCTTTTGAAAACATCTATCAACATCACAACCAAGTGAGATTTATCTCAGGTATGCAAGGTTGGTCCACCATTTAAAAAATTAATTAATATAATCTCATCAATAAACTAAAGAAGAAAAATCACATGATCATATCAATAGATGCAGGAAAAGCATTTGATAAAAATCGACACCCATTCATGATTAGACACTCTCAATTATTTAGGAATAGATTATACAGCTAACATGTTGCTTGGTGATAAATGCAGAGCTTTCCCGCTAAGATGAGGATCAAGGCAAGGATGCCTCCTCTCACTAACACTTGAATATAATACTTGAAGTTCTAGTGAATGGAATAAAAAAAGAAAAGAAAAGGTATACAGATTAGGAAAGAAGACATAAAACTGTTTTTGTTCACAGATGACATGATTGCTTATACAGAAAATCTGAAAGAATCAACAACAAAAATACTTCTGGGACAAATTAGCAATTATAGCAAGGTTACAAGATACAAGGTTAATATACAAAAGTCCATTGCATTCTTATATACCAACAATGAATAAGTAGAATTTGAAATTAAAAACACAATATAATTTACATTAGCACCTTCAAAAATAAAATAGTTATAAATCTAACAAACTATGTACAATATCTATATGAAGAAAACTACAGTACTCTGATGAAGGAAACCAAAGAATGAAATAAATGGAGATAATGTTACATGTTCATGATAGGAAGACTCAATATTATCAAGATGTTCGTTCTTCCCAAACTGATCTATTGATTCAAAGAAATTTCCATCATAATTTCAGCAAATTATTTTGTGCATATCAGTGAACTGATTCTAAAGTTTATATAGAGAGACAAAAGACCCAGAATAGCCAACACAATTATCGAAGGAGAAAAATAAATTTGGATGACTAATACTACTGAACTTGAAGACTTCCTGTAAAGCTACAGTAATCAAGACAGTGTTGTACTGGTCAACAGATCAATGGAACAGAATAGAGAGCCCATAATTAAACCCACATAAATACAGTCAACTGATTTTTGACAAAGGAGCAAAGGCAATATGATAGATATAAGATAGTCTTTTCAGATCGTGCTGTAAAAATTGTACATCCAACAAAGAAAAGGAGGATCTAGAAATAGATGTGTACAAAATGAAGCTAGACACAGCCTCTTCCAAAAAATTAACTCAAAATAGGTTAAAAATCTAAATATAAAACACAAAACTCTAAAACTCCTAGGAGAAAATGTCTGAGAAAATTCAGATGGCTTTGGGTTTGGTGATGACTTTGTAACGTACAATACCAAAGGCATGATCCATAAAAGAAATAAATATGCTGAACTTCATTAAAATTAAAAAGTTCTGCTCTGTGAAATACACTGTCAAGGGAACAAAAATATGCCAATTTTGGAGAAAATATTTGCAAAAGACACATCTGATAAAGGACTATTTTATAAAATATATAAAGAACTCTTGAAATTCAATAATAAGAAAAAAACCTGATTAAAAAATGGACAGGGCTTCCCTGGTGGTGCAGTGGTTGAGAGTCCGCCTGCCGATGCAGGGGACACAGGTTCGTGCCCCGGTCCGGGAAGATCCCACATGCGGCGGAGTGGCTGGGCCCGTGAGCCATGGCTGTTGGGCCTGCGCGTCTGGAGCCTGTGCTCTGCAGCGGGAGAGGCCACAACAGTGAGAGGCACATGTACCGCAAAAAAAAAAAAAAGGACAAAGGACCTTAATAGACACTTCACTAAAGCAGATGTACAGATGCTCCACTTGATATGGCATTTTTGAAATGCAAATTAAAAAAGCAAGATACCACTACACCCTTAGTTGAATGGCCAAAATCTGGAACACCAACCACAGTAAATTTTGGAGAGGATGTGAAGTAACAGGAACACTCATTCATTGCTGGTGGGAGTGCAATATGGTACATCCACTTTGGAAGACAGTTTGACAGTTGCTTTCAAAACTAAACATACTCTTACCACATGATCCAGCAATTGTGCTCCCAAAGGAGCTGAAAAGTTATGTCCACACAAAAACCTACACATGGATATTTATAACAGTGTTATTCATAATTGCTAAAATTTGGAAGCAACCAAATTATAGGTGAATGGACAAATAAACTGTGGTGCTCCCAGACAATGGCATATTATTGAACACTGAAATCAAATGAGCTATCAAGCCACAAAGACATTATGGAAACTTAAATAAATATTACTAACTGAAAGATGCCAGTATGAAAAGGCTACATATTGTATGGTTTCAACTGTATGACATTCTGGAAAAGGCAAAACTATGGAGATAATTAAAAAAATTAGTGGTTACAAGGGGTGAGCAGGTTTACCCAATTGCCCACATAATCTAAGAACTGGATGATATTTTATAATTGATTATTGTTAACTTCTCTATTTTGCTCCCTAAAGATTAAATGTGTCTAGTACTCTTAGTTTATCTACATATAAACCATCTTTCCCT